>NC_134413.1:67589637-67889637 GCF_038048845.1 Mixophyes fleayi
TCACTGAGAATAATGTATCCCTGACAAGTATCAGGCAACCTATGGTTTGTACAGCTGTATTAAGGCTGGCAGTGAGAGCCCCAGTGGGCACTGGCAGTGAGAGCCTGTAGATCAGTGTTGGCTAACCTGTGACACTCCAGGTGTTGTGAAACTACAAGTCCCAGCATGCTTTGCCAATATATATATATATATATATATAGAAGGGAATGCTTCTATATTGTTGCTAGAAGGGAATGCTGGGACTTATAGGCACAGGTTAGACAACACTGCTGTAGAGCCACAGACACCAAGCTACTCATACTATATAGATTGACAGCTCTCTCTCTCCACACAACATAGACCCAGCCTCCTCTAACCAAACGTCCAATCAGAACCTGATCCTGGCAGCAACCAATCTCTGCGCCCGATTTCGCCGTTCACTCACGAATCCGAGCGCTCTTACGCAATAGCTCTCCGCGTCACGATGCAACCTAACCTGTTAGTCTCGTCCCGATGGTTCTAGGCGCCTGCAAAATGACTCCTATTGGCTGGACGCGTTGTCTATCATTTTCACAGGTCCTGCCCACACACTGGCAAGATAGGTTGAGTTTCGCGTTCCATATTCCCGTTTAGTTAGGGAGTGAGATAAGAAAAAAAAAAAAAAGATAAGGTGTGACCGCTGCGGCCATCTTGTTACCGGGCACCGGGAGGAGGGAGCGCGGCACTGACTGGTAGGCGGATAGAGGAGCGGGGATGGCAGCGGCGGCGGCTCATCCAGGTAAGCCCAGCGGGGAGGCCAGAGCTGGGGCTACTAAGGTATAGTGTGTAACACCCCCCCCCTAGTGCTCTGTATAACTTTACAGCGGGGTATAAAGCGTGTGTACACCCTATAACTGCCAGCTGTCCTTACTTTCTAGGGACTGTCCCGGCATTTAAAGGGTTGTTCCTGAAAAAGCTCCCCTTGCGCAATATCTTCTTATTTACTATATGCTGAATGCAATTCTTGTATCCAATCTTCCTTTCTAATCTTTATCATTTATAATTTATAAATGCAAAGTTGTACACATCAAATTCAGAGTCTGATATGATGGGATGGGGGGGGGGGTATACTTCTAAAATGCTACCTACTGTTATAAGTGTTATGTGTTGTTGGGGTACTGTGGATTGCGCCTAAAAACAAATCACATTCACAATTTATAGGGGATGGGTGACAACGCAAATATATATATATTATAGTAAATGTTGTATAACAAGACAATACTGAGATTGAAATACATTTAATTATTGCAAACTATACAACAATGTCAAATTGATAAATAACAAATACAGAATTCCACCTGCTTTGTCCCAAATAGACGAAGGATCAACACCACATGGTTGTCGTATCAAAATGGAGGCATAGGCACTATGAGAAAATCACCAAAGAAAGCCACATTAGATCAAATGCATTAAGATCTATACAATCATAAAGTGTATGCACTTGCAATTGGGCTAAATCAAGCAGACGTTGGGCACTGTGGCAGTCCCTCCGCCTCTTTAGGTAACTTGCTCCCCTGTTTTGGATGAAGAGTGGAATTGTGCAGAACCTGGGCACTGTGACAGTTCCTTCTCCTCTCTGAGTAACTTGTCCCCTTGTTCTGCATGCAGGGTATCTGGAAGGGGAATCACCAGGTCCACCAATAGAACAAGTGTGAAAACATAGCTAAAAATAGAGATCTGTGCACTTACAGTTTTTACAGATGGAGAGTACTTTGGGGCTTATGTACCATGTAAAAAACAGGTAACCTGTCTTCGATGTCGGGCAAACGTGGAAGTGTGTACACACTCTCGACCAGCAGTTTAGGCAGATCTCCATAGAGTGCACAGACAGATAAAGAGCACAGATTTGAAGGTAAATCGTGTAGGTGTGTACACATGAATCGGCATGCTTCTAATATGTGTAGGAAACAGGAACACTTTAAGAACCTCTGGTTTAAAGAATGTATCTTGTCATTGAATATTTTCTGTTGCTTTACCATTGAGAGCCAAGAGGGATGTGTATCTGTGCGCAGATCGTTCAACTAAAACAAAACATTTTTTATTAGTAAGATTAAAGGACGTGGCTGTCGCATTCTATATACATATGCACCTCCAGATTCACGTGGATAATATATTAACGTGACCAGCAGCCATGACTGTTTGCTGTGGTGCAAAGTTTTCCCTGAAAACTAACCTACCCCAGCACTAGAATAAGTTTTTTTTTTTTATATTTTATTGGTGTTTTAACTTTGCACATAGGCTCAAATGGAACAGGCGCTCTGTGCAGTCTTTTTTCGTACTGAAAATTTTAGTTGTAAATCTTGAGTTTGCAAATAATATTATGGTTTGTCTAATGGTCATGTTGGGTAGGTGTAGTATCCTTTGTGTGTATAGAGTGAAATTGTATTATGATCATGTCCAGTGGTCAGGTCATGTTGGGGGTGTAGTGTCCTATGTCTGTATAGAGTGTAATAGAATTGTATTATGATCATGTCCAGTGGTCAGGTCATGTTGGGGGTGTAGTGTCCTATGTCTGTATAGAGTGTAATAGAATTGTATTATGATCATGTCCAGTGGTCAGGTCATGTTGGGGGTATAGTGTAATCCACACACAACCAATCATGATCTTAAATGTTTACAGGTGTGCCTGGAAACTAACATGAATGTAATCATTATTTTTGGTGATTTTGTTTAACGGTAACATACTGAAAAGTCCAGACAGATCTGCATGATTACAGCAAGCATGTGCACATATGTTGAGCACATCAACTTTGGACTTTGGCAATAAGAAATCTCATAACTTCTTTATTATACATTTTTCATTCCTGTAAACACAACTGTCCATATTGCTCTGGTGCACCAGCGCTGCATTTTGACAGTCAAGATGTTAGAAGTTTCTTTAATGAAGAAGACGGATGTATTGTGTCAGCTGGTGGAGAGAGGAAAACTGGATTCAATGGGAAAATATGAGCAGGTCTGCGTTGCGTGAGCCTTGCAACACTCTCAGGGGCCGTTAAATAGCTTTTACTATAGTATGCTACGGGCTGATGGGCCGTCTTAACAAGGAAATTGGGAAATGAATGCAAGATGTCTCCTTTATTGTGAGGAAGTGCTTTGTTGTGGAGTCTAGTTAATCCACGTCCTCGCGCAACCTCTGGTTTTGGTTCTTAGACTGTGTACGTCGTACATGCGGCTTTTAAATCATCTGTCATTGAATCATTTAACACCTGAACGGACAGGATCAGTTCATTGTCTCTGTAACATTCCCTTCCAATTGTTCCATTCTGCTGTCACGCACAGAACGTTTTCCAGCCATAAAGGAGATTCAATGGAGCGCTACACCCAAACTATTAGTGTTTAGTAACATAGATATCATCAAAATTGCTATTTGGTATTTAGTTGGCTGTGATTAATTATGCAAGTCATTATAAGTAAATATCTGCAGATTTTTGCATTCGGATTTATTTTGTTTACTTCCAGTTTGTTTCCTTCTCCCATGCAGCATATATATAGCTTGAATAGAGAGCGTTTTTCGGCAAGCATAGGGATCATTGCAGAGAAATAGCAAAGTAAAAAACAGTTGTTTTTTTTAATATTTATTAAGAGATATTAAAATGATTTTCTCTGTTTGACCTTTAGATTTACATTAACAGGCTGAGTGTTCATTAATGATGGTGCTCATTAAACCCGGGCACTAGCTAGTCCTTCATGTGATGTCACATACAGACTGTTACGATCAGTATTTTTCTGTCCAGCGGGATGAGATTGTGATCAGACTGGACCATCGTTTCTTTGGTCACAGAGCGAGTGATCTGTTTAAATTGTCACATATGTAAGTTGTATATCTTGCTAATCAGAGTCAGTGGAAGAATTGCAGGGAATGGGTTTATATCATGTATCAAGGTTTTTATTTTGAATAGATCAAGGGTTTAAACAAGGTACAGGAGGGAAACATTCTACAAAGGAAAAGACGTATTAGAACACGAGGACATGTACTGACACTGGGGGGAAGTAGGTTCAGAGGAAACGTTCCTTCACAGAAAGGGTAGTGGATAAGTGGAATAGCCTCCCATCAGAGGTGGTAGAGGCTAATACAGTAGAGCAATTAAACATGCTTGGGATAGACATAAGGATATCCTTACAAATAACTAAAGATCAAATAGGGTTTGAGGTCACCATAGGTTAAAAAATTGACAAACTACATGGGCCAAGTGGTTCTTATTTGCCGTCAAATACTATGTTTCTATGTCGATGGGAACGTTCTCTAGTTTGGTCGTCATGACCACAGTTGAGTAGATTATCTCCTCTTTAAAGGTTTAATTTGTACCTACCCCCTACGTAGCAAATAGGCTTGTAGTCCATTCCGATCTCCCGTCCCCAATCGCCCTCTCTTTTGCCTGTAGCCACACACAATACGGCACCCGACTAATGGCGTTTTCCTGGAGGAGCAACAAAAATTTCTCCATGGGGGTAAAATTAAGGGAGAGGAGTCAGGAAATGGACAATTCTGTTAACATGACCATTTTCCTGTCCTAGGGATGAGATCTGTAAACAAGAGATGCTTTCAATTAGAGTTAAAACATTGGCATTGACCTGCAGATTGTTTTATCTTCCCTAAGTGGTTCAGGGCGCTAAGGACCTGATTTAGAGTTTGGAGTAAATCCAGATAGAAGGTGCAATTTTGTACCTTGGATATCCGCATGATTCACTGCAGGTGTGTGTGTGTGTGTGAGGGGGGGGGGGGGGGGGGGGGGGTTCATTTCAAAATGCGACTGATTTTAGATTTGGGAGTGAATCGAAGTTTTAATTAAAAAGCTGCCCAGTATTTGTATAGTTCAGCAGCATACGCTTCTGGTTGGCAATAAGTCATCATCCGCGTCTATTTGCATCTGACCTGTAGTAGGTGCAAAGGATATGCCCCCCTACTGGTCTGCATGAGTAATCACACCTTTACTGCACTCGGTCAACATTAGAGGGCATCTTCCCTCTCCCCCCCCCCCCCCCCCCCCAGTCATGTCGGGCGTAAGTGCAGGATGATACATACGTGTGCGCCCACTTTCTGGGCATGCGCAGAGTGAATTCACGCAATGCAAACTGGCGTACGTCCCGCTCTGTATCATCCCATATAAATGCATCTTTGCATGTCTCGGCAGCCCTATATAGTATACCGTATTTCCCCATGTATAAGCTCCTGCAATCGCTAAACCACCCCCTCGGATCCCGCCGCTGCCACTGTATAAGAGTGTGCGGAGATTGCAGGGGCTTGCTGCTGGCGACTGCATACTATGTGCAGGTCCGTTCGGCAGAGATAGGCAGGGGGAGTGTGCTGCCCGGCCGCTCTGATTGTGTTTAAATCAGATCTATGGACACTGCCGGTCCTGAGTGCATACACACTGCAGGACTGGAACGTTATCGTTCCATCGTTGAACGAGATTATTTATGGAATCAAATGAAACGATACGATGAGCTTTGGAACGATAGTCGTTCATCGTTGGAGCGTACACACTAATGCGATATCAGGCTGAACGATCGTTTATCGCCTGATTGGCAGAAAACCCTGTAGTGTGTGCACAGCCTAAGAAGTGTGATTGTGTTGTTTCACTTTTGTGAGGTTTATTCTCATAAGACAGCTACAAGGGTGTGAAGGCTGCTGGAATACCAGGATATGATGACATTGTCTGCAATAAGGAAACCAGTTTGTGCAATATAAATGTATTTCCACATCACTGTCCATTGCTGCTGCTACTGCTTAGCAGACAACCTATATGTGTGTTTTTGAGTAATACTGAGTGGCAATACCTCCCACCATGGTCTGTCTGCTAAATTTTAGCCCAGGGGGGCGGGACTCAGCTCAGCAGACTATTAGGAACATTTTAAAGGAAAAAAAATGCAGGTACTCCAGTGACCCAGCCCAAATTGGCCCAATATGGGACTGGCAAAGGGGGGAATGTAGCCCCCAGCCCAGCCAGCACCCATCTGACCTATAATGTCACGTTTACTGCATTTGACTGCAACTTTCTTTTCATTTTGAAATAGTTGCTAAAGAAATCTTAATATATGAAGTCAGGAGAATAAGAAATATATGTTTATTATTTATGGTGCATTTGGTAAACGTTGACAAAGTGGATAATAGCTGCCAGCAGTCCAGATGACAAAATTGGGACATCCTTGCCCACGTCCCTAATGTGCCCAAACCAGGCCCATTGCAGGGAAGGTCACACGCTTTGTCTGTTGGAACTGCCCACTTGGGCAGTGGAAGTCTTGGTTGTTAGCAGGTTAAAAACAAAGTTTTGTGTATTTTATTTAGGGCATATCCTATCATTTGCTGCTTTCTATATATAAAGAAAATGGAAGTTGCTCAAATCAATTTATAGGCTATATCAGGTGCATGAAAGGGTGGGGTTATCCTAAAAGGAACAAACACAGACAAATACCCCCAGCACACTGCTATAGCCAGCAACAGATCTGCTATTTCTACTGTAGATAAAAATTGCAAAAGTCTTAGTTGCACACATTTGCAAATGTATGTTGAAGCCACCCGCCTCTCCACAGTGATTTTGCTAATAGGGTTGTCCTACTCTAAACAATGAGAGTTCCATATATTTGGGCCATACATATGTGTTTTTAAATTGAGCGCTAACTTACCAAAGAGGTACCCCAGAAGCCTCCAAACAGCAATCCAATGTCAGCACTCCCCCTCAGCTACTGACACCAACATGCCTCTCAGACAAATAAAGAAAATGGAAGTTGCTCAAATCAATTTATAGGCTATATCAGGTGCATGAAAGGGAGGGGTTATCCTAAAAGGAACAAACAGACAAGGCGTGAGTGATTAGAGGTAATCGGAGTAGGAGAACAAAGCATTGGAGTTTCCCTTTGGGAGAGTACCTGGAGATGAGGAATGAACAGTAAGGAGACGTGGCATTGCCACGGCTAATGTGAAAAAAGAAAATATACCCCCTTTCACATCTGGGTTTTTACATATCTGGATATAATTAGAAATCATCTCACCCTCACCAAATCCTAAAATTGATAAACCCAATCTCATGTGACAACACATCACAGGTTTTACTTTGTCATTATAAAAAATAAACAAAAATAATTCTACTAAAGAAGGGCGTTTAAGACAGATTTTGTTGATAGTGTTTTTTTGGTTTTTTTCTTTTATCGTCGGGAAGTGCTTTTACTTCAATATAAACGTCAGTAAGTTTGGGGGATTCAGGTTTGGTTTATCACTATTTGAAGGGTTAAAGACACCTGCAAGTATCTTAAAAAAAAGCAGGTTGTGAAGTGGGTGGTAGAGACCCTTTTGGGAGGGCTTAACTGGGACGTCTGCGCTCTGTTTTGAGGGTTGGTGCTGCCGTGACGGATGTTCCAGTTCCGGTTTTTGTTGGTTGTTTCCTTGTTTCTTCCGTGGCGCAACCTGTGAGGAGATAAGATAGGGGGGGAGAGAACAGGCGAGACAGTATACACGATAACGGCCAGTCTGGTGGCTCTTCTGGAGTGGGAAATGTTTATAGCTTGTTTTGCAGTTTTTCACCACATCCAATCCCTTAAAGGGAATCTAACCAAATTTATATCTATAATTACGTTAAAGCTTGCACCGCTACTTCACCCATCAGCCGTACATTTTAGTTCTATAGACAAGCAAGCATAAATACCAATTAGCAGATTTTCTGCAAAGCTTCAAACCCAAAGCTTCAAACAGGGCAATTTAACCCCCCCCTGTCCGCCACATCCCCAAGAGCTACTTACTCTGAGTACCCCTACGATCACCCCAGTATACACGGCACTAGAGCTATAAACAAGGCAATAGAGCTATAGACCAAAACTGCAAAACAAGCTATAAACATTTCCCACTCCAGACAATTTGAAGCTCAGGAGAGTTCTGGTAAAGGTGTATGATCAGAGCTGCAGGATTGTGGAGTTAGTCTGTTTAATGGGCAGCACGGTGGCTCAGTGGTTAGAACTTCTGCCTCACAGCACAGGGGTCATGAGTTCAATTCCCGACCATGGCCTTATCTGTGTGGAGTTTGTATGTTCTCCCCGTGTTTGCGTGGGTTTCCTCCTGGTGCTCCGGTTTCCTCCCACACTCCAAAAACATACTGGTAGGTTAATTGGCTGCTACTTAACGCTAGATCACCACTACTGTGCTCTCTCCCCCTCCATGGTGCCCCAGGGGATGCTCACTACAGCAGTTTTTCCGGGGGGCTCTGTGGTTTGTCTCATAGCCTCGTGTGCAAACCAGGCTGTGCAACACTGTAGGGGGGAGGAGATTGTGGTGCATTTGTAGCATTATTATTCCTAATTTCCCAAAAGTGTTGCCTAGAGCTCAGTCTACAGCGGGCCCCTTGAGTGAATGGAGCGTGTTAGATCGCCGGATACGACTGTTGTGCAAGGCTCTGGTATAGACACACTAGGGGTAAATTTACTAAACTGCGGGTTTGAAAAAGTGGAGATGTTGCCTATAGCAACCAATCAGATTCTAGCTGTCATTTATTTAGAGCATTCTACAAAATGACAGCTGGAATCTGATTGGTTGCTATAGACAACATCTCTACTGTTTTAATCCCGCAGTTTAGTAAATATACCCCTCGGTCTGCACATCATTATTTCATATTCAACAGAAAAACGCTAACGTGACATTTCATTTTACATTGATTGCTGGTCTTGATCCTTTTTGACGAGCTCTTCACCCAAATGTAGTATTTATTCATGAACACGTCCCCCCTTCACAAGTACAGCTGTAAAGGTCCCTTTTCCCGGACTCATGTGGCTCAGGGTATTGTCAGGCCATGACGGCCCAATCGGCTTCATTGACTTCTCTCTAATAAATGCTGTTTACTTTCAAACTTATTCCAGTTGTCGGCTTAAAAAGTACAGAACATTAAGTTCCTTATTCTATTTGTCTTTTGTCCCCTTTCTGCTATAGAGATGGCGGCAGATGTCCCAGCTCTAGGAGTCGCCGCGTCCTCAGGAAATCCGGGTTCAAGTACACAGGCCGGAGGCTCCGTGGTACAGAGAGCCAATAAGCGGCACGCAGGGTAAGCTCTTTATACGCTGACGGATAATATTGTACTGTAGCTGCAGAGAACTCTACTATGCAATTATAATGATAGGAAATCGAAGCTTTATTTAAAAACTCCAAAGACAAATACATGAAATGAATAAAAGTGATTTTTATTTTGTCTCAAAAATGTTCTACAACCTCTACTTTTGGCTGATCGGTTACTGCCACAACGTTGTTTCTTCAAATAGCCGATACTATGCTGTATATAAGGAAAAACGTGATGCGTCATACCCTGCCGGTAATGTGTGAGAGGGACTTTCACAGAAATTTGGCAGTGTGCGGTGATTGTCATCTGTGGTTTCCAAATAAACAGCTCTGCTAGCTTTTGAAGGAAACGTGACATGATGCAGTTTACCTTCTCCAACATGTTGACATAGTTGTTTAGTTTAATTTTAATATGCAACTGATGTGCACGACTGTAGTGAAGATAGTGGATCCTTGTTGTTCATCATTGATACAAACAGAAACCAGCCCCAGCTTAGAGTAGTGAGTTGTTGTAGAAGATTACAGTGTTCAGCTTCCTGGTTAGATTGTTGGACTACAGGTGGTAATATTGTTTCTTTGAACAGTCTTCCGCTTTATTAATGGAATGTTTTTTTTGTTTGTTTTTAGGTTGGATTTTGACGACGATGACGACTCTGGCAATAAATTTCTCAGGTAAGTTTGTCACATTTTGATAGCCCCTTTTTGTTTGACTATGGTACCTTCCACAGACCCCTTCAGAGAGATCCCCAGTCACTGTAGACTTCAGAGTGTAGGTCTTCAGGTCTATCAGTCGGAGAATGTTGCCTGTTCTTACTGCAGGAAGCCAGTGAAATAGGACTTATTTAAAAAAACTATACGTTTGGTAAACCTTGGCTGGCTATGCAAGGTTCCCAGGCAGCCCTCTCGATCCCAGCCAGCGCCAGGGGAAAAAGGCTGTAGTGAAGACAGAACCGGCAAAATAAAATCTGTTGTCCAACCGAAAATGACGGCATAAGGGAGGGGGTGGGTTTATGGATGGACAGACCAATCACAAGCCGTTATATTTGTACTGTAATTCATGCATGTTAATCCTCTCCCAATATAACCGTTTGGGGTGCGGTGAGTTTGGGTGTGATGTAATTGGTCTAAATATTCAGCTCACACTCATTAGTAAATCAAAATAGGCAGAGAAGTGAAGTTAATTGTTTAGAATCGCTAACCAATATCTGTTTTACAAATCTATACCAACTTTGCACCCTGCAATGATGTTAGGCGACATATTTGCTATAAGCCATGATTTTGTCATAAGTTGACTACTGAAATAGTCTTTGGATAATTAATAGATTATGAGGTCAACGCAGCGTGGGACTTAGTGGTTCACTAAATCTATTGCTACACAGCCTTTTACTCCGAAGCTTTGAGCTGTGTTTAGTGTCACGTTGCGTTTGCCGAAGACTGTACGTTATTACTGTCTGATCACCAAAACTGAGGACGTTCGTTGCTGCAGGGCAGCGTGCGTGACAAATGCTGGTTTGTTTTGACAAGGACAGGAGGAGTAGGTCTGGAAATCTGAGGCAGTGTATTTAATCTCCCTGATTAGTTTGTTTTCCTTGTGAATTACAGGTGTGACGATGACCAGCTCCCTAATGACAAGGAGAGGTTTGCAAGGTACGTTGCAGTGTTTTGTGCACCTGTAACCACTGAGCCAGGGAGGTCTTCACGGCTCTCCCACGTATATTCAATAGCAGCTTGTCGGACTAGATAGGGCTGTAGAGTCTGGGTTCGGAGGAGAGTGTATTGAATAGGTAGATGTATCTTCCAATCCACAAATCATGCTAATACATGTAAAAACGTCTGTGAATAATATCGGTATAATAGCAGAGTAATGATGTCACTTTGGTGTTTATAATACACAGGATTTCTTAATAATGAGGATTAATGCATCCTACTGTAAGTTAGTCTGGGTATTGGAAGTCAGCCAGTGGCAGATCCAGTTCCCCTAAAGAACAACGCGGGCCACCAGCTGTGTGAGCCGCGAGCAAGAATCCACTGTAAAATTATTGTAGAACAACGCGGGGAATTGAATTCGCCCCTTAAAATGCACAAGGAGGGGCTTAGTATATCCATATACTCACATTAGGAGGTAGTTGTAGAAATTTACACATGCTAGGGGGTATTTAGTATACACAACCACAATTTAGGGTTAGAGGTAAACAATTGCCACCACATGGGGGTATATGTTAAAAAAAGAGAGTAAAAGGTAATGTCAAGCCATCTCCGCTATCTGATTTCCAAAAGATGCGTAGCGGAAAGGAATTAAAGGGCGTAACCATCATCATCTATTTATATAGCGCCACTAATTCCGCAGCGCTGTACAGAGAACTCGCCCACATCAGTCCCTGCCCCATTGGGGCTTACAGTCTACATTCCCTTACATACACACACACAGACAGACACTAGGGTCAATTTATTAGTAGCCAATCCTGCAGGTCTGTGGGTATCTTGTAGAAAGGATGGATTGGGTTGTCTTGGTGTTTCCTCTTTGTAAAAACAGCTCTGTTTAATGAAGTAACATATTAGTTTAATTGAGGCTTACATGTTAGATAGTATATAAAATATACACTTGGCGCAGAGGATCTCTCTTCTCGTGGAATTTTGCTTGCTTTCTGCATATCATAGTACATAACACAGATATAGAGGCGTGTAAAAGTGGAGATGTTGCCTATAGCGACCAATCAGATTCTAGTTATCATTTATTTAGTACATTCTACAAAATGACAGCTAGAATCTGATTGGTTGCTATAGGCAACATCTTCACTCGTTCAAACCCGGGGTTTAGTAAATATACCCCCAGGTGTTTACCTGGATCCCCTCCCACAGTCCAAAAACGTGCCAGGGGGTTACGTGGCTCCAACTAAATTGTCCTCAGTGCGTTTGTCTGTCTGTGGGTGGTAAATTAGATTGTAAGCTCCTCTGGGGTAGGGCCTGTTGTGAATGAACATTCTCTGATTGTAAAGTGCTACATTATATGTTGGTGCTATATAAAAAGGTTAATGAGACTTGTCAGAGGTAATTGCATTTGATAATGAGCAGTATTTGCTACAGACTGACTGCTTTTTTTTGTTTTTGCTTTGATGCTTACTGCACCCATTGTTCGTGTGGCTTTAATGTACATTTTGTCTTGTGCAAAGGGACAATATCCAAAGAAACAGAGTTGTTGTTTTTTTTAACATGTCAGGTGACGAATTTGTGTTTGTGCTGCTAGTGCTGACAAGGAGGTCCCTGCACCACCACCCAGAAATATGAAATCTAACAATGAGATTTTGGCAGGCGGGCAGCTGGATAGTCCAGTCCCTTGATTACAGGATCTGTTTTGTATACAGTGGATTATCTGCCCGCTTTCCCCCAGGATATAGGCAAAGTGACTCTACTTGGAGTTTCCATGAAAGCATCCATGGCACACAATAGCCACACAGAACACAGCCTTTATGTCATCCCCCCGCCCTCAGGCTAGAAACACAAATGTGTTTAATGCACTCGGTGCTAATAAGGGTGGCTGCTTTTTTCCCCAAGCTCTCCAGCAGTGAAAGATCTTCAGTGTCTGTATTACAACACGTCTAAGCAGCTGTGATACTACTATAAGACTAGTATGTATAGTGCAGTGTATGTACAAGCAGTTAGTAGTGATGTAGGGCCTGATTCATTAAGGAGAGTTAAGCAAAAGTAAGTAAAGCTAAACCATGTTGCATTAGAGGGGAGGTCAATTTAAAATGTGATGGCAGATTTATATTTGGGGTAGGACATGTCCTAGATCAACTTTACATTTCAGTGTACAAATCTATCAAGTATTTGTGTGCTACATGACAAAACGGTCAGTATTTAACTTATGTGCAAAATAATAAACTAATTTGCACCCCTTGCATTGTAACATGGTTTTGTCCAGAAAACTTGAGTAAAAAAACTTACTCAATTTTTTGCTTAACTTTCCTTAATGAATGAGGCCCGTAGTGTTTTATGTATTGTTTTTTTTTATCCTGGTGGAAAGAGTTCACCAATCTGCAATAACCTGATTGGTTGCTTGGCGATGGGCCAGTGTCCTAGAAGTTGGTCTGTAGCGCGGAGTGCAGACTGTCTCTTGCCTGAGGACTCTCCCGCGATGGCTGTTTGTGGTTGGAGAGATATTTGGTATTTCTGCTCTGGTCGCAGCTGACGCACATAGCTGGCCAGTCTAATCTGTTGCATATGTAATGTGCACATCTTTATTCAGCTATGACGTTGTGAAATATCTGGAGTCCTGCATGTGGGGTCAACCAAACGCTACTGACCGCTCAGTTTTGTAAGACGTTTGTTTACAGTTCCTAGTTAAGTGGCTTATTAATTCGTATGGAATGAAGCGCATGTGTCAACTCTTACATCAAGACTCTGCAAAGGCTGAGACCCAGTCTTTTCCTCTGCTGGTATGATAATATGACTTATTAACTCTTTCATGAACATGGAAGCTAATATCGCTGTGTGAGCACTAATATTTAGTCAATGCAGGGAAAGCACCAAGTTCCCGTCACACAACACATGAATCTGCGTATCTGTCCTGGTGTGACGCAAACAGGGCGCTTACACTGCCTGTTACTTGTAGACAATTGTGGAAAGCACAGAGATCCTTAAGGTTAATATGGGAAGTGTCGTGTTGATAATGATCATCATCCTCCTCCTCCTCCTCCTCCTCCTCCTCATCATCATCATTTATTTATATAACGCCACTAATTCCACACACACACACACACACACTGGGTCAATTTAATAGCAGCCAATTAACGTACCAGTATGTTTTTGGAGTGTGGGAGGAAACCCATGTGAACATGGGGAGAACATACAAACGCCATTTGAAGGTATCTGAGACATAGTTGGGGAAGGAGGTACTTTCCTACAAGTAATACCAGTGAAGGACACTGCAGTTGGCCCCCTTTGTCAGAGAATGGCTGATAACAGAGAATCGTACCATACTGACAGCTATGCAGAAGATGCAAACATCATTTAAAAAAACACCACAATCTGTCAAGGTATGTAAAGTTTTACATACTAGAGGTTTGTAATGACAATGGGCCTGAGGCAGATTTAAACGCAACATGGGTAGAGTTGATGGCCCAAAAATGCGTAGGCTTAACTAGCATATTTCACCCAATAGTTGTACACATCTCAAAATGCGCCCAGCATTTCAGAGGTGAGTTCGCAATCAGCCGATCAGAAGCGGTTAGTGCTGACAGTTATCACTACTACCATCAGCATGTATGTGTACCAGCCTTAGGCTGGTGTATATAATATGGCTTTAAAAGGCGTACCGCCATTCAGGCCTCTATCGGCTCGCATCTCCTCCAACACACACATCTCGGCTTTTCCCTCCCCCGTCATGCCTCTTTTAGGGGTTTTTTTGGCCATTTTTGTATCTCGAAAAATTATGCTATGGAAATGGGTGCACATTCAACTCTGCACCTGGCCCATTGAGGTAGATTATTAAAGTTCTCCTTTCATGTCACTATCGGCGCCACGGCTCCCTGGGGTACCTCTGCGATCTCTGGTACCGCGATCAGGGCCTTTGGTAACCAAGGCGGGGGGACTCCTTGGTAGTAATTTTGGCTTAGGGGGTGCCTTGAAAAAATTACGGAGGGTGGACCCAACTGAGCTTTGGGAACCACTGCTCCTGGACCCTTTTTATTTGCAACATATCTCTGGGTTTACCTGGTAACACTTTGAATAACGGCAGCGGTAGAGGTTTTAGTGTCTTACCTCTGGGGCAGTTTTCTGATGGACTTCTGTCTGCCTTTTTTATTTATCCACCACATAACGGCTTTTAAAAGTACGCCTGTGTTATAAATTTATCTTGAGTTCTAAGTTAAATGGACAAATTTGTGCATAGTTTGTATTTTTAAAGGGATCTAAGTGTGATACAGTTGTTATCTATTTTCAGTGAATGATGATTTGCACAGTGATTAGGTCTCATTGAAAAAGAAAAAACATTCAACCTTGACATACTTTTTTTTTTTTTTTATATATACTTTTTTTTAAGCTTTCAACACATAGAAATATGTTAATAGTGTCCTACTGCTAAGTGTGAGGTAAACAGGCTTCTGGTTCCCTGCTCCTAGATCTCCCCTCACCTGAGCTGGTTGCTTCGTTTTGTTTCCAGGTCAGACGATGAGCAGAATTTAGCGGATAAGGAAAAACTGGCAAGGTAGAGGCATGACAAGCCTCCGCTTCCAACTTTCTTCCTGTCCCGCATATATATATATCTCTCTATCCTTGTCTTTCCTCCGCCCAGACTCCCATCCCACCATGACCTCTCTATTGTCGTCAACAACACCACCATCTCCTCTGTCACCCAAATCCGCTGCCTGGGTGTCACCCTAGACTTCTCTCTCTCTTTTGCCCCCCACATTCATTCCCTTGCCCAGTCCTGTCGCTTCCAACTATGCAACATCGCCCGCATCCGTCCCTTCCTCTCTCAGGATGCCACCAAAACTATCATCCACGCACTCATTATCTCCCGCCTGGATTATTGCAACCTTCTCCTCACTGGCCTCCCCCACTCCCATCTCTCTCCCCTCCGCTCTATACTCAACGCGGCTGCAAGACTCATCTTCCTCTCGCGCCGCTCCTCTGCCTCGTCCTACACTGGCTTCCCTTCCCCTATAGAATCCTCTTGAAGCTCCTCACCACCACTTACAAGGCTTTCTCCCACTCTACTGCCCCCTACATCTCTAACCTCCTTTCCATACACACTCCGGCCCGCTCCCTGCGCTCAGCCAATGATCGCCGCCTCTCCTCCACTCTTATCACTTCTTCCCACTCCAGAATCCAAGACTTTTCCCGTGCAGCCCCACTTCACTGGAACGACCTCCCTCGTTCCATCCGTCTCTCTCCTACTCTGTGCTGCTTCAAACGTGCACTGAAAACTCACCTCTTCCGCATAGCCTACCAACCATCCACTTAACCCCTCATCTCCACCACTTACTCTCCCTTCTGGCTCCCCTTGTGCCTGATTCTGTCTACCCTCCTGTAGGATGTAAGCTCACATGAGCAGGGACCTCTTCCCTCCTGCCTGAAGTTCTGAAGTATTGGTATTTTTGTTTATTGTTCTGTACTGTTTCGCCCTGTACAGTCTACTGTTTGTACTGTGTACGGCGCTGCGGAAATCTTGTGGCGCCTAACAAATAAATGATAATAATAATAATAATAATAAATATATATATATATATATATATATATATATATATATATATATATATATATATATATATATAACAAACTGTGCAGTATAAGGTAATGCGCACACGCAGTTAATGGTTGTATTGATAGACTGCATTCTCAAAATGGCTGCCCCTACTGTGTGTAGGTCTCAGGTGTCTCCTAGAGCTTTAACGCTTATGTTTGTATACCCGGAGGGAGTCATTTGCCGTTTCTAAGCTTTAGTGAGATTTAAAAGAGCTTGTGGATTATACTATTATTATTATTATTATCGTAGATTTGTAAGGCACCGCAGTGCTCCACAGCCCCGTACAGTAGGGAAAACAGGGACATACATAAAACAGTGACAGACAAGGATGATAAAATAAACGCAGACATGAAAACAAAGGGTATAAATGACCCTGCTCATTAGAGAGCTGACATTATAAGTGGGGGATGATAACTATGCTGGTTCAAATGTAGATGTGGTTCCCTGCAATGTAACAGTCTATTACTCTGTCTGTAAGATGATCACATTGTTTACCTTACATTTACTATTGCATAGTAATTGGGTGTACACTTATACCCCATTCATACTGCACCAAAAACCCGGGTTTTTGCAGAGGCACGCTGAAAAACCGGGGTCTTGGTGCAGTATGAATAGTCCAATCACAAAATCCCGGGACTTAGACCCGGGATTTTGCGAGGGGTAATTCCCGTGTTGGACCCCGCTAGCCTGCACTATGAATGGTGCAACACGTGTAATTCCCGGGTCTCACCATTCATACTGTAAAAAAAAAAAAAATTGTGAAGTAAAAAAAAAAAGATTTTAATTAATAAAAAATACATAACAAATGTTTACTTAACTTATTTTCAGCCAGTGGTGTCTCCGGTGCGTTGCCGGCTGTCTAATGGACTAGAAATGACGTAATTTTAGTACCCAGAGGTCCCCCTGACAGCCGGCAACGCACCGGAGACACCGCTGGCTGAAAATAAGTTAAGTAAACATTTGTTATGTATTTCTTTTTTTTTTATTAAAATCTTTTTCAACACTTTTTTTTTTTTTTTTTTTTCTAAAACCCGGGTCGGACAGGTGCAGTATGAACCCGCCCGACCCGGGAATCTTGTTATCTATACTGCCCTGTGCCCCGGCAATATCCCGGGTTAACAACCCGGGATATTGCCGGGGCGGCAGTATGAAAGTGGTATTACAGATCTGTTGGCGTGGAAAGCACAGTGGCTCAGTGGTTAGCACTTCTGCCTCACAGCACTGGGGTCATGAGTTCAATTCCCAACCATGGCCTTATCTGTGTGGCGTTTGTATGTTCTCCCCGTGTTTGCGTGGGTTTCCTCCGGGTGCTCTGGTTTCCTCCCACACTCCAAAAACATACTGGTAGGTTAATTGGCTGCTAACAAATTGACCCTAGTCTGTCTGTTTCTGTCTGTTTCTGTCTGTTTCTGTCTGTTTCTGTCTGTTTCTGTCTGTTTCTGTGTGTGTGTGTGTGTGTGTGTTAGGTAATTTAGATTGTAAGCTCCAATGGGGCAGGGACTGATGTGAGTGATAATAAGAAATGATATAAATGGTGATGATGATAGGCTAAAAACCACATAATTGTTTGCATCACTTGTATGTGCTTCCCACATTAAAATATGAAACTCTCAATGTTTCAAGTGGCCAAGGAAGAAGAACTTCTCTAATCGGTCCAGTAGTAAGTTTGTTTTGGAATAGCCTTAAAATGTGTGCTAGGCATAGAAAATGTTTGAAGTTGGTGTCTTTTAAATAACTTTAAATATCTATCTTGAGGCTAGACCGACTTGAAGATGCGTACATGACGGCACAACATTATAAGGACTGATCGCACATACTAAAAGAAGTATGGCTCTGTCCAATGCATACGTGTTCTAGCCATCTGTTTATTTTACATTCATACGTACTGCTGACCAGCGTTGGTTCTAGTAGTCAACAGGGGAGCGCACTGGGAGATGTGGTTTCCCAGCAGCGGCCGATTGAAAGGTTCTATAACTGAACGCAAACCAAATGGAAATGATTGCACAGTGACTGTGTCCTACGGTTAAGGTATAGTGGGAATGATGGAGTTGTGAATGTCCTGCTGATTGCCCTGAGAACTGTCAGCCTCATCCTCCCTGCAGAAAGCGCAGAGTCAGCAGGTTTTGTCAGACATGTGGCTCTCCGCTCCTGTGCTTGCAGCTATTCATCACACACAGCGCCGTGTCTTATCTCGTTAGATGAAATGTAGCAGAAGCGGTTCTCTCCACATTAAACCCACGGCACGTTTTAGATCCGAGTCTCGTACTTCAATTCTGACCTGATGACTTTCTCTTGTATTTCTTTATTAAAGGTTTGTATTCAGTAATGTGTTGCCCTACGATGCATTACAACCTACACAGCTTTCGATGACACATTGTAGGTATAATTATACAGCCGCAGTGAGATATAGAGCTATGATTTACAAACGTATACATTCATTTTATATTTCATATAGGCAGGTTGTCCTGATATCGCTGTGGGGCCCCAGGACTATTGGCTTAGCCAAAAATGGTCTAGTCCAGTGTTGGCTAACCTGTGAAACTACAAGTCCCATCATGCCTTGCCAATATATAGCAGCTTATTGCTGGAAGGGTATGCTGGGACTTGTTTACAACACCTGGACTGTCACAGGTTAGCCAACACTGGTCTAGTCAGATAATTTTCTTGCATGCTCAACTTTTGGGAGGTGAACTCTGGCAGACTGTGTAGACGGTCTTTTGGTGGCCTTGTGTGACCCGTCTCTGTCTTTTAGATTGTCAATGGATCCTGTGATTGAGTCACTGGGTAGACAAACTGCCCAGTTAGCAGCTTCACTGGCTGCTACAACTGGTGTCTATTGCCAGCTCCTGTATGTTGTTGTATCAATTGCAATCTGCTTTTCATTTGTTTTTGTTTATTTTCTCTGTAAAATGTACTCATCTGTACACCGCGGAGGCAGCCATTTGGTGGTCGCAGGCTGCATTTTTCTGAATATTTGTTCCGGATCCAAAATGGCTGCCTCCACTGCGAAAAACTCTAAGATGGGGCTTTGGATTGTTGTACATTAGTCAGTTGCCATGGGGTTTCTCACAGAGCTCTACCCACAGAGTTGACGAGAAGCCATGTTTGCCCAGACCGACTGTTTTCTATCTGACTAATGGTGTGTTGAGGCCTAGTATTTAACCCTTGTAACCATGGCTGGCACCTTGGTACGGTCTCCTCACGTATTATCCTTGTTTTGTTTATCTACCTGTCATTTATGGGGGTTTTTTGTTTTGGATTGTGCCACAGGGAGAATCACAGCGAGATCGAACGGAGGAGGAGGAACAAAATGACGGCTTACATCACAGAGCTGTCCGATATGGTGCCCACCTGCAGCGCCCTGGCTCGCAAGCCCGACAAGCTCACCATTCTGCGCATGGCAGTGTCTCATATGAAGTCCTTGCGGGGCACAGGAAACACGCCCACAGATGGCACCTACAAGCCGTCATTCTTGACAGACCAGGTATATTTAAGAGTTAGGGGTGCAGTAAATACTACTTGGGTACCTAAGAGTTATTTGTGAGAGGGACTTTGTAAATCCCAGACAGGGTTTTAAAAAATGATGCTGGAATGTTTTAGTGGATACATAGCCCCGAATCACAGCTCTGCAGGTGAAGCCTGTTCACACGCCCGTCAGGAACACAACACTTTTGTTCCGTAAATGCAGTCTAGCAAACAGAATAAAGTCGTACCTACTTCTTTAATTGTAGATGTTTAATACGGCAATGTCCCTGGGTGGGGGGAAGTTTAAGTGTAATTCTTTGAGATGCTCACTGACCCCCGTGAACTGGTTTTGGTTTTGGATCTGGATTAGCTTCATGTTTTGTTTTTGGCAAAACCGCCCTCGTGTGTTCTGGTTTTGGATTTTTTAGGAAAAATCCCCAAATATTCTAAAATCACATATTTTTGCTCCTTTTTTTTTTTTTTGTTCCTACATTATTATTAACCTCAATAACAGTAATTTCAAGTAATTTGCAGTCAATTTTGACCACCTCACAGATCACAATATTATTTTCATACACTTTCGGACAAATACTGCAGCGACCTGGCTGGATGGTAAGCGACAGAGCAATGGCACAAACACACGGCAGTTCCTACCACATCTAGGACACATTGGCACACAGCAGTGGCAGAAAAGAAAAATGGGGGTCCACTCACCGTTCTTTTGGATCTTAAAAAGGAATTCAAAACTCGCGAGATCTGACGACCTAACAATGACGTTTTGCCTCATTTTCGATTCCAAGGGCGCACGACCGTACCGAGCTGGCTCGGCTCGGTACTCGGTTCCCCTAAGTTCGGGTGTGTTCGGTTCTCGAGGAACCGAGCCTGAGCATCTCTAGTAATTTTGCACATGTTTCTATCTGTTTAAAATATTAAAATTATTCCCTTTTCTGAATGTCCTTGTCTTGTTCCAATTGCCTCGACACTCACGCTTGTACTTTAATAATATACAGGACCCCACCCTAGTACATTAAACCATTATTTTCACAGAAGTAAAGGGCTTTTTTGTGTGCACCTTTCCCTACGCACCGTGGACGCAGCCATTTTTTTTAAATTTAAATCAACATCCACGACGAGCTCTTTCCTTCTGAATATTTGTTCCGCCTATAAACCCATAGAACTGCTCGCTCTCTATATATTGTGAAAGCTGATTTATCTATTACTGCTGGTAAGTGGGGGTCACATATAATGTTGTCTGTCTCTGTTATCTCATGTTAACTCTCACAGAGTCTTGGTCAATGCTGACACATCAATAAATTCCTTCCTCCACTTACACAATAAGTGATTTCTATCTGTAGATAACATACACACTCTGCCTTTACATGTCACTTGGCGGTTACCATTTAGTGGTGGTGAGCGGAGGAATATGCACAATGTTTACAAGCGATTTAGGAATTAAATGGCCACATTTTCCTTATAAACACTATTAAACTACAAGCAGACCTCTGGCTGCGGCAATTTGTGTCCTGTTAGTTACCAATTTGATTTACAGTCTAAACTAGCGGTGGGCTACGACCCGTGGGCCCTTACCAGAAAACTGAAAGGGAGCGGCGACTTCCACATCACATGACCTGCAGTGCGCGCGCGCGCTCCTTCGTCTGGAGATGTGATTGTGTGTGTGGGGGGGGGGGGTGATGTAAGGGGAGCTTGGGGGGGAGGTTTGAGTGGCATGTGGGGGTGTTTTGAAGTTACATGCGCAATCTGATAGCTTGTTGGTGCATTTCGTGTTAAGTGGAGGCCTGAAGGCACGTTGGACTATTGTGGTGCAAGTGAGGGCGTGTAGGAACGTTTTGTGATGAGTGATATGGACGTGCCAAGGTTGCTTCCTGCTCTCTGTTTTTTGTTTTGTATTTTACATTCTTGAAATTATGGGTAATGCGTGGCCCTTTTTGAAAGTGGATGACACAGAATAAAATCACTGGGGGACATTTATAAAATAAAAAAAACCCTTCCTTATTTTATTCATTGTTTTTTAAAGAAGTGCTATTTAAGTGTGTGTGTGTTTTTGTTTTTTAATCCATTATTCTTGCTTTTGGTCTAACCAATAAATAGATGTTGCTTCTATATAGTTTTGTCCCATGTAGGTAATGATGACCCATAAAATAGGCCACAATCTAATTTTGTAGAATTAATGGGCATTTTTTTTTTTTTTTTTTTGTATCCCCCCCTAAAAAAATGTTTTACCACCAACGTTTAGCCAAAGTTAGGACTCTAAAGTCAAACCGCTTACCTATTCCCATTATCAATCAGTGAACAATGCGGAAGCTACTCTGTTATTAATTTCTCATCATCATCTATTTATTTATATAGCGCCACTAATTCTGCAGCGCTGTACAGAGACCTCACTCACATCAGTCCCTGCCCCATTGGAGCTTACAGTCTAAATTCCCTAACATACACACAGACAGAGAGAGACTAAGGGCAATTTAGTAGCAGCCAATTAACCTACCAGTATGTTTTTGGAGTGTGGGACGGAAACCGGAGCACCCGGAGGAAACCCACACAAACACAGGGAGAACATACACACTCCACACAGATAAGGCCATGGTCGGGAATCAAACTCATGACCCCAGTGCTGTGAGGCAGGAGTGCTAACCACTGAGCCACAATTTGTAGAGCTCTACAATGTAATGTCTAATTTTGTTATCTTCTTTAGGTTGTGTCCTGTTTAGTATACATAAAATAGTCAATTACGATGCATGTTACCGTCCCAAAATTTTTCTCCAAACCCCATTTTATCAGATATTGTGTGAGTGTTTAGTTATGTTACATAGACTGCATTGGGAAATGTGTTAATTTGAGCTGATTATTTTGCGCAGGAGCTGAAGCACCTGATTTTGGAGGCGGCTGATGGTTTTTTGTTTGTGGTGTCCTGTGAGACGGGGAGAATCGTGTATGTGTCCGACTCGGTGACTCCTGTCCTCAACCAGCCACAGTCCGAGTGGTTTGGGACTACGTTGTACGACCAGGTTCATCCAGATGATGTGGACAAGCTTCGGGAGCAGCTTTCTACAGCTGAGAACGCCATGACCGGTGAGATCCGGACCTCCCGTAGTCGTGTGGACCACCGTATTTCCTAGACTCGCTGTAACACTGCTTTCCCCTGACCTGCAGGTCGTATCCTAGATTTGAAAACGGGCACAGTGAAGAAAGAGGGGCAACAGTCTTCCATGAGAATGTGCATGGGGTCCCGGAGGTCATTCATCTGTAGAATGAGGTAAAGAGACCTAACCTCTGTATAACTATTAAGGGTGGGCTTTAGGTGATGAGTTAGATCGTAATTGAGGTCATTGTTGAGCTGTATTATTTCCTTCAGGTGCGGGAACACAGCTGTGGACCCGGCTTCCATGAACAGACTCAGCTTCATGAGGAACAGATGCAGGTAAGTCCATCCTTGTAGGACATCTCTGTCTTCCGTCTTGACTCCGCCAGTAGTCTCTCTAAACCCAGCCGCATCGGGGGAGTTGATGCCGCTTTTTGTGTCTTACCTTCTTGTTCATGTTGCTTTGTAGGAATGGCCTAGGTCACCCTAAAGACGGGGAGCCACAGTTTGTGGTTGTACACTGCACGGGCTACATCAAAGCATGGCCACCCGCAGGTGAGTCTTAAAGCACCGCTAAATCCAAAAATCTGAGTTTTAACAATTGAAGCATCCGGGTCATAGAGTACTTAATGTTTCCTCTCATCGTATATGGCAGAATCAACAACCCATTGTCGGTAGTTTGTGATTAAAAGGCTGCCGACTTATTGCAAAACTCATATCTTCCAGTTAAACTGCCGGCAGCACCACTGACTATACATGTTTGAATTTGTACACAGCAATTGTTATCTAGGCAGTCTGCGAACCACTTGTATGCATCTATGAACCTTCTTCCATCTCCAGAGTCCAGTTAGTGTTAGAAAAGCTCCACCTACTGCTTCCTTATTAAATGTGTCCGCTTTCAGCAAAGGGATGGGACCAATAGTACACTGGACAGATTCAAGAAGGACTTTGTTCATCTGCAAATGGATAATGGAATGGAAATGGAACATTTCCATTCCATGTACAGTTCTGTTCTACAGTTCATGTACAGTTCTATTCAGAAATGGAACTGAATAGAACTGTACATGAAGACTTTCGTCCCCTCCCCTGTTTGTCCTTCTGTGGTAATTAGACAGTGAAGCACACACCTTTCAGTTACATGCACCCATTTTCTTTAGAAGGCAGCCTATCAATTCACCAGGAACCATTGACATCACCGAAGCATTGAATGATATTGCTGCTATAGTGGCTTGGACCCTATAATGTTAAACGATCCAGGTTATTGAGTTAAGTTCCTCTTTCAGGTGTCACTTTACCAGATGATGACCAGGACGCCGGACAAAGCAGCAAGTTCTGTCTAGTGGCCATTGGCAGGTTACAAGTAAGTTGTGAGTGTGTTTTTTTTGCAGTGCTTTTAAAAAAAAAACCCTATCGGCTTTAGGTTGTGACATTGGGGGACATAGACTGTTGTATCGACTGATGTGTGTTTGGAGTAGATTTGCAGAGTGTATGGAGGTATCTAGCACAATCTAAATGTTGTGTGAGCATCTCTAGGAGTAGATGTCCACTCTCGCATAAGATATGACATTATTACTCTTATTTAAGGTGACCAGCTCCCCAAACTGCACAGACCTGAACAGTATCTGCCAGCCAATAGAATTCATCTCTCGGCACAGCGTGAACGGCATGTTTACATTTGTGGACCACCGGTGTGCCGCCACCGTGGGCTACCAGCCGCAGGTGAGTACGAAGCGGATGTGTGGCTGTAGTGCGCTGGTCTCTGTGATGCGTGGTTTGGCACACCAGACTTAATGCATGAGGTACAATAGAGGGGTGTGGTGGGAGAATAGAAGGGAGCAGGACATGGCGAATTGCGTTATGTTGGCCACGTCCCACGCGGCAAAATTGGCAATTTGCCATGAATCTCGTCATTGAGGCCCGTCTGGGGCAGTATGCGGGAGACTTTCCTGGCCTCTTGGGAGTCCAGGAGACCTACCCGGACTTCAGGAGTCTCCCGGACGTTCCGGGAGAGTAGACAAGTATGCAGAAAACTTGCTAGGTCCCCTAACGTTTGATGCCAGATTAAAACCTTAGTGGTTAAATAAATATAAAAAATCCTATATAATACCGTTGCCATGGTAAGATCCCTTCCTTTTTGAATCCCTGAATCCCACTCTGCTCCAATTGTACATTTCATTTTCTGGAATGCAGAGTTTATGTAGGAGAGAATCAGACCTGTCTCAGGTTAATGTTGCAGTTTGCTGCCCCCTGTCTTGGTGGTTACAGAATTGTTACCAGGTTTAAAATTGTTGTTCTGCCCATTTAGGATCTCTTAGGAAAGGATATTGTGGACTTTGCCCATCCTGAAGACCAGCAGCTTCTAAGAGACAGTTTTCAGCAGGTAACCTGAATATTTATAGACATACATAAACTATATAGGTTTACAGACCTGGTCAAATATTTGCAAATGTACTATGTATTCCGTAGAGAGGCAGATTCTCCTGTGCACTCCTGTGGGGGAGAGAGTCCTATTAATGGATGCTGCCGAGAGCAATTCATAGTAGATGCAATTGGAGTTATTAGTTTTCAGCTATCTGCAGTTCTGCAGGGTGTGAGATTTACGCAGCATGTGAATACTTTAATGTACAACACACAATTCTACAGCCTGTGCACAGGTGGAAGAGGGGGTGGAGTCTTACAGCCTGTGCACAGGCGGAAGGGGGGGGAGTGGAGTCTTACAGCCTGTGCACAGGCGGAAGGGGGGGGGGGGGTGGAGTCTTACAGCCTGTGCACAGGCGGAAGGGGGGGGGGGGGGTGGAGTCTTACAGCCTACCCATAGGCAGAGGGGAGGTTGTATAGCCTAGCTAGATACCTTCTGATGCTGTTTAAATTTAAATGGGTGTTCTAAGGGGACCTTTATCAGGTATCCTGTACAAGACTTACAGGCTTAAGCACTTAAAGAACCACAGTAGCTTACGCTGAAAAAAAAAAATCTGTTTTGGACTAACTAATGAATAGTTTATATATAAATACACATACATATGTGCGCACTGGGACAATAGTCATGTTTTGTCTGAGTATTTAGCTGTCAAAGGCATCTACTTGTCTGTGGATTGTTATACTACTAGCGACGAGGAGACGGTGTGATCACACAACCTTCTTCCCTCCAGGTGGTGAAATTAAAAGGTCAGGTGTTGTCCGTTATGTTCCGCTTCCAGTCCAAAAGCCGTGAGTGGCTGGTGATGAGGACCAGCTCCTTCACCTTCCAGAACCCATACTCTGACGAGATTGAGTACATCATCTGCACCAACACCAACGTGAAGTACGTAGCGCTGCTCTGCCGAAACCGCGTTCCTCTCGCTAATCTCTCTCTTTAGTGACTTGATTCATGTTACCTGTGTAAGGCACCAGAACCGAGGAAACTCGTACACAGAGACTTCTGCTACAGAGCTTTATTTTCTCTTAAAAACACTTTACAAATACTGAACTAAAGCAAATTCCTGCCCACTTTAATGGATGATTCAGCTTTCTAAAAATTGGTGTTAAAAATTAAAGTCCACCCTCCTTACTTGAAAGGTAGGAGACCCTCTCCTGCTGCTTCCTACTATGCCAGCAACGAGGACCTGATTTGCAGAGCTTGCCGCAGGGGAGCGTATATTCAGGCCTGTCGTTCAGCTTGCCAGTGTCATTAGTTTGGCCAACTTTGTGGCCTGCTCTGCCAATCAGATCTTCCATTGTGGAGACATCATTTCATTTAGTGGCCTCCTCCCCTTTCCAGCACAGGTGAACGAGGTCCAAGGGGAGAGACCACTGCTGCAGTAAAGATACGAAAGTTAATTGTTTGTGTGTTGCCTGTAATTCATATCTTCTCCCTTCTATAGGAACTCCAACCAAGAGTCTCGACCAGCCTTGACCAGCTCTATGCAGAGGCCGCCGCTAGGCCAGAGTATCGCACACACTCTGGAGATGGGCCCCGGTCAGCTGACTGCCAGGTGTGTTGTAATGTGACTTGTTGTGTGGGGCAGTGACAACGTCTAGTGATCAGTCACATTACACAATACACACTTTACTCATCTGCACATCCTAGGCACCACACAACTGGGTTTTCCAGCCCCTTTAAGTTTCTTACAATTTCATGTTTTCGTGTTTATTTATATTGCCTAAAAATAAGTGTCTGTGTTGTCCAGCAAACTTCTAAAAAAATTGCTAATATGCAAAACATGTTGGAGTTGGCAACATTGTCTTTTAGTTGTAAGTAATAGTTGCTTTTTGTTGTCCTGCTTCTAGCAGCAAAATGACTTCACACATTTGTAGCTACAGGCAACAGAACAACATTTTAAGACCAAAGAGTCTGCAAGGGGTATTTTATTGGTTGAATTAACTTTGCATGTTTGACACAGATCACTGGCATCAAAAAGGGCTAAAGTAAACTTTGCTCTCTGCTGCCACCTAGTGTTAAAGTGTTGCGATGTCAGAAAAATGTTGCGTCCTAATGATTCTTTATCTTCTGTACAGGCAGCAGCCCCCTCCACCAACAGAACTGGATGTTGTACCCAGCAGAGATAATTTAGCCACGTACAACCATGCACAGGTCAGTCGCCCTCTATAGGACAAACCTGCTAATAACATTTAATGTCTGTCGGCTAACTTGTGGCAGCCGAGTGTTACTGGTCTGTCTTGTATCCTATTTGAATACTCGAGGGATCACTTTTATTGTATTCTGAAGACAAATTGGCGTCTGTGAAGGCGACTTCTTTAGTTTTAGCGTGCGCTGATCCAACATGAGGGAAAATGGGAGGCAAATTAGAATTTATTGCAGACCGAACCAGTTTCATCATCGTTTATTTATATAGCACCACTGATTCCGCAGCGCTGTACAGAGAACTCATTTACATCAGTCCCTGCCCCATTGGGGCTTACAGTCTAAATTACCTAATACACACACACACACTAGGGTTCATTTTTGATAGCAGCCAATTAACCTACCAGTATCTTTTTGGAGTGTGGGAGGAAACCAGAGCACCCGGAGGAAACCCATGCAAACACGGGGAAAACATAAAAACTCCACACCGATATGGCCATGGTCGGGAATTGAACTCAAAACCCCAGCACTGTGAGACAGAAGTGCTAACCACTGAGCCACTGTTACCGTAGGGTCTTAAACCATTTATAATGGTTATGAAAAACTTTCTGCCACTTGTTTCTTGATGTCACTGTAGTCTATACCCAAGTTGCCATTTTTATTTCAGTTGTAGTTCACGAAGGCAGGCAGCTAACCCGTATTATAACTAACTGTTCAGTATGCGCATAGAAGAGGTTAGAAAATAGTTGTCAGCAGTTTTTGAGACATAGTGATTTAAGGACCATGTTTTCAAAAGTGGAGTAAAATGAAAAGTGGTATAAAAAGCTCTTGGGTCAGACTTTTAAAACTACTATACTACATACATTCTAAGTAATAAATTTAAAGGCACGGTTTTGTCTAGGCTGAGAGCGCCATATTGTATTCAGTCTCTCCTGTTCTTCCAGTTTAGAAGCCAATCGTCAGACTGCACGTCAGCACAGAGTGTTTCAGGAGATGCGGCTGATGGTCTTTTTCACTCATGACTATGTTAGTGAAGCCAGGGCTATACAGTCATGTTAGAAAGTTTGGTGAACCCTGGAGATTTTTAATGTTGAATCATTTTGCTCAATAAATGAATGAAAAAGTTTATAATTTTGCAAATTATTTGATTTATTTTGGTTATTTTACTTAGACGAAGATCTGAACACAGTTAAGGTCACATTTATTCAGAAATTTCTAAAGGGTTCACCAACTTTCTAGAACCAGCGTACGTGACTGGGGCATTGTCACGATGTGGAGGGAAGCGGAAAGTTACAAACTGAGAGTTGGGTAATGGAAGGCGCTGGGTCTCCAAACAGCACAGATTAGTGATCCTATCGTACTGACTGGTAAAGATGGGGGTTTCAAACGTAGCTTTATAGGAAACCGTTATTTCAGGGTTCCTCTGCAATCAACAACGCGTTTGACTCTGTCTTACAACAGTATGTTCAGAAATGTCACCACTTGCTGTGCAAGGAACAGTTAAGATGTCCTGGACTTTGTACATTCTCCTTGTATTGTGATGTTTGGTCCACACTTAAAAAACCCACCAAAAACTAGCGGTTCTTTTCTGTGTACCACGGACAGGTCCCCGTTCAGTCAGTGGCTGCAGCAGTTCCCAATCACAGCAAATCCCGGGACAAGCCAGAAAGCCTCTACGGACAGGAGAGAGATACCAGGTTTGAGGAGATCTACAGTGGCATTAATTCAGGTGGGTCAGTGTTAGAGTACAATATCCTGCATTCAGAATTGAGTCGGAGCCGCACTGTATACCCTCAGGGCGTTCGTTTTCCTGTCTGTAATCCGCTGATAACGTCCGTATTCCATTGGGTAGGCCGCCATAAAGCATTATGAAATGATTTCCTTGGCGCAAAGGTAAAAGGTGGTATTGCCAGTAGCAACCAATCAGATGCTGTAATTTTTTTTTTGTTGTAGTTTAGGAAACAAAGCACTACCTTTTTTTTCCCCCCTGTGCACCAGCATGTTCTTGTTTGATTGAGGGCCCCTTAATGAGCGGTGTACTGCTTCTGGCCAGTCTTGCCTTACGTGAGTGTTGTGTTTTGATTGGCCCAGACCTGTGTTCCCTGAACTCACACCTGTTTCCCTCTCATACCAGACCAGAGCAAAGCACTTATTCCCAGCGGAGTCCCGGGCAGCCAGCAGCTCTTCCAACAAGCCAGCACCTTCACCCCTGCCCCCCGTCAAGTGGACAGTTTCAGGTAAGCGAATGGGACCCAGCACCTGCTCATGCTGTGTTTTTTGGATGTGCAACTAGGCGGGCGATACTGAAAATATAAAATCATTTGATTGCAGAGAATTCTCTGGATCTTAACATGCGTCGTCGTCATACATTATCAGACTGTCTTACAGCATGGAAGTAAACATGCTGCACATTAATGAACGTTTTGGAGGTGCACAGATGTCCGATTTGTCCTGGTGTAGCTTTTGCCTAGTTTTTACGATGTAAAGCTAGACCTTTTGATGTCCACCAGGGGGCAGTGTAAAAGTGTAACATTCGTTTTATGTCTATTCCAGGAGCGGTGGGATGGTGTCTCCAGCCAACATTATCCAGCAGCCTGTTTCTGCAGGGCAGATCTTGGCCCAGATATCTCGGCACACCAGCCCTACTCAAGTCACCGGAACCAACTGGAGCTCCGGCACACGTCCATCCTTCACAGCTCAGGTATGTACTTTAATAATCTTATCGTAAAGACATTGAGCGACAACAATAAACTGACATTAAATTCAAGATGGGATGTTTTTTTAAAAAAATTGTCGTGCAGAAAACAAAGTCGCAACATAGCAACCGATCCGATGCTACCTGTCATTTTTAAGGTGGGTTTGACTGGTGTCTGAGCCCATATCTGTTAGTGCCCCAGAATTCCTCTGAAAGACCCACTATCTTCTCAAACTTCTCAAAGAGTGTCTTTGTCATCCAGAGAGAATGGACAATAAAGCTTCCAATTTAAAAACTGTTTAAAGGGCAGCACTAGTAATTAACTAATTGGGCAGCACGCGGTGGCTTGGTAGGTAGCACTTCTGCCTTACAGCACTGGGGTCATGAATTCAATTCCTGACCATGGACTTATCTGTGAGGAGTTTGTATGTTCTTCCCGTGTTTGAGTGGGAGAACTTTGTATTTTAGTTACAGCAGTAAATGTGTCATTGATCTTTTCAATAGATCGTTAATTAAAGCTATATACAGAATATTCTGGCAAAACGTAGATCTATACACATGTATATTTTATAATATGGAGTATTGAAACCATGTAAGAAGGCCTGTACTAGACGTGTGAGTGTAGTCACCACCTTCTCAAGTACCAATCTGTTTTTTGGCAGGCGGCAAAGACCCAGTCTCCTCCGTTCGGAATGGGCAACTTCCAGACAACACCCACCAACTTCAGTCCACTGTCCTCCCAGAGTTCCACCTCTTCTCCCGCCGGTGCCCCTTACCCCAATCTGACCGGCAGGACCAACAGCTTCGGTAAAAATTGCTTCTTATGCTTTTATTGTCCTACAGATTTTGCAGGCTGGATTTAGTGCATTTTGATTGTTTGCCGTATGACTTATAGGTTGAGTTACAATATTTCTGGGGAGAGCTTGTTTAAGAGACGGAGATAGAAGTTTAGCTGTGCAGCCATTTGTTAACCCACAAAGGTTAGGAGACTTTAGCCTCTAGAATGAGGGGACAGATGATTAGTGTAGGCCATTGCCTAAATCCTCAACAACTTCTGCATAAATTCTATATATCAGAGTGCCAGATAGAGTTTAGGGACATACTGCCAGCCCCTTCTGTAACATTCTTGCTACATACAAAGAAACAAAGCAAGTCTGTCTCTGTATTGACATTCCTGGACGTGTCTTTGCAGCCACTGAAGTAGGACAGCCGCGCGTTCCATTCCAGACGCGGACAGCGGAGGCAGTAGGTGTGTGGCCACAGTGGCAGAATCCGCATCACAGCCAGGGCGCTGCAGACACACATGTCCAGCCACAAGCTGGTCAGTCAGAGGTGTTTCCGGTAAGTCGCTGCTTCATAAGAACATCTAAATGTTTCCTGTTCTCTTATGTCTACAGTTTGTAAGCTTCAAGCAGGGCTCTCTCACCTATTTGTCTGTCTGTTTTATTACTGTGTTCCCAATGATACCGCAGTGTATGATGTGGTCATGAGTTCAATTCCCGACCATGGCCTTATCTGTGTGGAGTTTGTATGTTCTCCCCGTGTTTGCGTGGGTGCTCCGGTTTCTTCTCATGCTCCAAAAACATACTAGTAGGTTAACTGGCTGCTATTAAATTGACGCTAGTCTGTCTGTATATATTAGGGGATTTAGACTGTAAGCTCCAATGGGGCAGGGACTGATGTGAGCGAGTTCTCTGTACAGCGCTGCGGAATTAGTGGCGCTATATAAATAATGATATGTAAATATATAGTAATAATATGTACACAATATATATTTGTTTCTCATAGAATTCTCAAGATAATACAGTAAAGAACATGTAAAAAAAAAAACTACACTTATCTATGATTCTCTCCTATCATACAATCAGTGCAGTCGAAGAACTATAGCCCTAAATGTACAGTATGTACTTGTGGAGTAGAATTGAGTGCGTTTATAAATGGTCGGGGAAGGGGGGGTGCAGACATTGACTGGATTTATCCACCGTCCTTTTCAACATCCATAATCTTTTTAGATACTTCCACGCTGCATTTTGTGGCCAATATAACAGTCCTTTAAACTGAATTTGGGATATTTAGGAGCAATTCTAACGTAGCACCAGAAAAACTTGGCAAAACTAAAAAGTAGACAAGAACAAGTTCTGGATTAAAGTATTTTCGGTGAACCCTCTAAACTGGTTGTATAAAACAGCCAACCGGTTATATACTGGTCCAGTATCATTTATTTGCTGGATTACTCTGACTATTACAGGTTTTTTTTTCATATTTTATCTTCTCCCCCTGGTTTGTATTTCACAATTATGTCGGGATTAGCAGCATTTTTCGTAATTGCTGAATTTGTTCCTGTATTACAACAGTTGACATTGATTCCGTGAGAAAACGTCTTTGCGTTGACGAATGTTTGTTGTCTCTCCCTAGGACATGCTGTCCATGCTGGGAGAGCAGACCTCGAGCTACAACAATGAAGAGTATACCGACCTCGCCATGTTCCAGTCTTTTGCCGAGTAAAAATGGTGGTGGCAGCGCACAACATGGAATCTAGATGTCTAGAAATGAGCATGATCTCGGCTCCTCCCCTAGCTCATTCACTTCTCTTAATCTCCCCCAAGGGCAGTGGAGACGAGAAAACCATTTGTGGTAAGGGCAGTGGAAGAAATGAGAAGGACATTGACTCCAGAAGATGGGAGGACCCATCACAGGGACACCATAGAACTGCCTTCTTTGAGAACCAAGGAGAGACGTGACCGCGTAGACTCTCCAGACCTCACCAGCTTTAAACCCCACATTGTGCCACCAATTGATTCCCCCTTTTTTATTTTTTTCCTCTAGAGAAATCTGCCTCCCTCAACCAAAAATTCCATCGATCAGATGACAAAAAAAGCACACGTGAATTATGAAGTCACCCCAAAAAAACATTTCACTCTTTTTATATTGACTATAAAACGACCCTAAAAGGTATCATTTTAGGCTCTATCAGGGATAACTTTTTGCGTAGGATAATCACAAATATAGTTGGTGCCTTTTTATAATGTCAGGACAGGAAATGAATCCTCAGAAGTTTGCGTTCTCTCCAGTAAAGACTTGGCGATATCTTTACAATTATCTAATCATGCTTCGGTAATTACTCTACACAGGCGAGACACTTAAGATGTCCATCATATTCTGCTTATTATTTTAATAATGCTTTGCCTTAAAACAAGTGAATATTTCATTGTTTTTGTACCGAATTATTCATCCAGCAAAGAAAATATTGATGATTTGTATCCAAGATTTCTTGACAATCCTCATGATCTCCAAACCCGCGTGGAGAACACAGCATAGGTGAAGACAATCATTTACCCAATCTTACATTACCCCAGTCAGGCTATATAAACACCCCCTTATAAGAAAAACAGGGGGTCCTGTTATAATTGCCCATTTTTAATTTGATAAAGATGCAGGTCCTTTTCTTGCTAGATTATTTAAAAATCTGGGATTCGACCTTTTAGGAATTGCAAGATGGCCGCCTTGTTTTTATAGACCTCACAATGGCCTCCTAAACACTTCCTAGAGACGATCACCCCGCAGTCGTTCTTGGAGTTTTATAACGTAATACGGATATAACTTCAAACTTTAGTTATAGGCAGTGTTCTTGGAGTTTTATAATATGTATATAACTTCAATCTTCATAATAATTTTGGGATGTTCTCAGCAATTTTGGTTAAATCTGAGGTAAAATCGAGTTTACCATTGGAAGAACATAGCTCTTATATGAATGGAATACAAGTGTAGTTTTCAAGCTTTGGGACAGTTATGTTGTGCATTAACACATGCCGGTGTAGATCTGTTTTCTGTCAGAACTCTTTACAGGTCGGCGGACATTTCTCACTTGTCCATCGATCGATCGTTCGAATAATAAGACATCCAGCATTTGACCTGTATAAATGACATGCTATATTATTTGTGAAATGGAAGTTGATAATCCTGTGCTGTTGTCAGGATTAATGCAGATTGTATGTCTTTTATTATGTTACACACTTTTTTTTTTTTTTCTTTCTTCCTGCCTCTCCCCTACTTAAAAACATTTTATGGTGCAAAGTGTTTTATGTGTATACTATATGAAATAATATAATTTTATGAGAATTTTTACTTGTTCCTGGAAAATGTCCGTTTACTTCTGTTTGTTTTTACAGATATGTACTAGCTGCAATTTCACTCAGATTTCAAGGAATTAAAGTACCCATTGCAATATATAATTTTATAATAAAATGATCTAGCATCTTTTTAAAGGGGTTGTATACTTTTAGACCATCCCCCCCCCCTGCCCTTGTATGTATTATCACAGAGTATATCCAGCGGTACCACTTATAAGAAGGCAGCCTCTTCAGTGTACAGCGTCGGGGGTCTCGATGCCGGTTCACTAAACCTGACAATGAATGAGGAAGTGGTTAGCACGTGGCTCAGTGGTTAGCACTTCTGTCTCTCAGCACTGGGGTCATGAGTACGATTCCCGACCATGGCCTTATCTGTGTGGAGTTTGTATGTTCTCCCCGTGTTTGCGTGGGTTTCCTCCGGGTGCTCTGGTTTCCTCCCACACTCCAAAAGCATACTGGTAGGTTAATTGGCTGCTATTAAATTGCTCTTAGTCTCTCTCTGTCTGTGTGTGAGTATGTTAGGGGATTTGGATTGTAATCTCTAATGGGGCAGGGACTGATGTGAGTGAGTTTTCTGTACAGCGCTGAGGAATTAGTGGCGCTATATAAATAGATGATGAAGTGAAAGCATTTGGCAAATGCAGCTTCCTATTCTGTAAACTGCCGTGGTGACGTTCTTAGAAGCCACCCAGTCCATGACTTCAGGTGGTATCCACCTCTTTACTACATGAGGAGCAGAACGTAAGGTGGTGTTGACATTCCCTTTAAAGGTGGTGTTGGTGTCGGTTGTTGCTCTAGCACTACATCACAAGCAATAAAGACTGTAAAGGCTCTGTATATTTATGGACTGGTGGTTGTCCTGCAGCCGGAACACCAACACTCCGGGGGGTCCTACTCGGTGTTCTATGGATAGATGTTGGCCACAGTAAGAGAAACGCCTATGGATGACTGAAACATACATCAGGAGCAAACTAGCAAAACCAGTGTTATAGCGGCTCGTTCTGCCCATCTTATGTTTAGTCAATGAGGAGGCCATATCATATGCACCTTCACGTTTTCACACTTCTATAAGCCGCTCTGTTACCCGTTTCCATGTTATCTAGGCCATTTGTTTTTGCTTTCACTTCCACCCATCCTATGACCCCTCCCCATGGTCCACAGGATCAAACTAGACAAAGGTTTGTCAAATAATTAGGACTCTTAACAAATCCAAAATATCTTTTTCCAAATGGTTATAAATGGATATGTCCATATTTGATTAAACAATTACCAACAAGCATTGTAAAAATCTTTTGGGAGTTTTTAAAGTCTAGAAAATATGTTTGCAGACTTTACTTCCACTATTCCCTGTTATCCTTTGAGTCAATAGAAGTACCCACATGATTGTATACTCTACCAGTCTAATGGAAGCCTACAGACCATCTATCATAGGAAAATACTCAACCATGAAACAGTGACCACAAAACAGCTGTAAGCATAGACAATTTACCACTATTTATTGGCTGATAAAAAAAACAATATACATAACGAATATAAAAAAAATCGATACTTTAAACAAATAACATGATATTGAATACTGTATAAAGTGCATGTGAAAAAGTCCCATGAAAAAATAATGATAAAACTGGATTTACAAATTCATATAATAAATCAAGGCATCGGTCCATCACCGAGTCCAATTTATAAATCACTGATTCCAATATATAAAAATAATTAGTCTAGACGAGCGCACACCTCTCAGATAATCCGCATGGTGCAAGATAATTTAGTCTGTAATGGATATATACTTGAATATAGAATCATTGTCCCAAATAATACAGTCACAACAGTGATCCAGATATTCTGAGTCCGCTGGCCCAACATGATATAAGATAAAGGCCGCTTTGGACTCAAAGGATGCTGGTGTATTACCAAATTCCTGTAGAATGTCCTGCTGGAGTATATAATTACACAGTACATGGGTCACAAGGTATCCAGTCTGATACTTGGGAGACTGGATACTTTGTGATCCATCTTATCTGTGTGGAGTTTGTATGTTCCCGTGTTTGCGTTGGTTTCCTCCGGGAGCTCCGGTTTCTTCCCACACTTCAAAAACATACAGGTAGGTTAATTGGCTGCTATTAAATTGCCCTTAGTCTCTCTCGGTTTGTGTGTGTGTGTAAATTAGGGGATTTAGATTGTAAGCTCCAATGGGGCAGGGACTGATGTGAATGAGTTCTCTGTACAGTGCTGCAGAATTAGTGGCGCTATATAAATAGATGATGATGACCCATGTACTGTGCGGCTCTCAGTGATGGACCGATTCCTTGATTTATGATAAGGATTCTTGAGTCCAGTTTTAGCATTATTTTTTCATGGGACTTTTTCACATTGTGTTGCACTTTATACCGTATTCAATATCTCGTAATTTGTTAAAGTTAAAGTGCTTTTTTATATTTGTTATTTCTATTTTTTTATCAACTTAATAGTGGTAGATTATCTATGCTTACAGCTGTTTTGTGATAACTTTCACGATTGCATATTTTCTTATTTACCTTAGTTTAGAGGTGGCAGACCTCTTGCAAATTGTGAACAGGGTCCTTGGCCATATCAAGCACCTTAAGGTATCTATCCTTTGTATATAACAGCTGTGTGCACTTTGCACCTCCCACTCCACTGCTGACCACCAGGCCAACCCCCAGTCATAGTGGTCCACAGGAATGACTGATGCAGGACTCAAAGCATCAGAGGTCTCGGGATACTTGCAGTTGTGCTGCCAAGTTGGGTCAGTGCCCACTTGTCGCCTTGATGTCACATCGGCACCTCTCCCCGGCCAGACAGCATGGGAGCGGCAGTTGCCCGTCAGGCCCTTTTATTGGGGGCAAGCGAAGACGGGGATGTCTTAAATGAATAAGTAAAGCAGACTTGAATTCAGATGGTGGTGAAATGGATGAGACAGAACACCGAAACCAATCTAGTATTCAGTATGTTCTCATATATAATACATAATCATAGGGCTTATTCAATAACATGGTCCTGAGCACCCAATCGGATGGTGTCATTTTTCTTATATTTTTTTTAGAAAATGGAAGTAAACGTTTGGTTGCCATGGTTACAGCACCTTTGTGTGTACACATTAGATTATGAAACAAGACAAATTGCATAACTGCGGAGATACGAGGTTTGGATATTAGCTTTTTTACACACCATAGCGAAAGCAAATGTTCTCCATTTTGTTATAAACGAAAAAGTCAAAACATGTATAAGAAATTATTTACATACTATTATGTATATTCTATGGATTTCATTTTTCAAGTGCTAGGACTGCAGCCTGCAGATTGAAAACTTAGAGAGTGATTAATGGCAGCTCCAGCACGTCCCCACAGACCCTCAGCCTGCTCTATACACACCATAAAATATAATGATGGATTCCCTACTCAGCTGACGTGCTGCCTTTTTTTCTTTTATTAAGCTCTTTTTTTGGGCTTGAACACAGAACAATGACACCGCAGTTATTGTCTGATCCATTCATTCTCACTATAGTACCAGAAGCATCTTCTAACAATGGATATGTTTGTCTGCCAACTATGGGCCAGGATCAAAAGTGAGGAGCAAGCAATTTTCTAAGGAAGAAATCATGGGGCATAGAGGACACCAGGTAAATCAGTTTCTCAGACCCTGTCGTCAGGGACCCTTCTGCATGTTTTCCATATCTCCTGGCTGGAGCACATGTGTATTCATTAATGACTGACCGATCCACAGATGGTATAATTATTTGACTTGTGACCTGGGAAACCTGCACTGGTGGAGGTCCCTGAGGACTGGGTTTGGGAAACACTAATCTGAATAAATCAGGGGTGCTCAGGGGCAAGGAGGAGGTTTTCAGAATGCTTGATTTCGGGAACAAAGGGGGAAATAGGGCACAATAATCCTGCAAGAGACAGGAAAAAGGGGCAGTATAGTAAGCCTGCCCTCTGTGGCCTTATGCTGTGGCATTGAAACGACTGCCAATGAGACACCTCACACAGCACAGGAAGCGCGTAGATCACATGGTCGTGGGAATGGCCACCACATACGATCTACACTCCTAAAAGGAATTTCTCTGTCGTGCCAATTGGGAGATGCTGCTTACCATGGGGTATAGAGGGTGCTGTGCTGATAGTAAGGAGCTACTGTAACTAAAGAGTTGTCTGGCCTGCTCCTCCCCCTCTATGCCCCCTTTATGGAGATCAATCGGTTTTCATTTTAGCACCTAGAAGTAGGACACTTTTTTTTTTTTTTTTTATATTTTACAAATAATTTTGTATTTTGGCAATAGTGGAGAACACAGCTGCAAGAGAACGTCGCGAGCGCTTCTTGCACTTCCTTGCCGTTTCCAAACTTCTCCAATGATTGCTCCCAGAGAAGGGTCACCTGATTGGCTGCACAGATCAGAGACCCAGGATCTGCACCAGTGCAGCATTGTGCCTTATCCGGGAGCCGCTGTTAGCACAAGCCCCAGTCTCTTCCTGTTTGGCCGGCTGGCTGCGGTCTCCCCCTGACTACTAGGAAGATTGAGCCAGTACAGAGACACGATGGAACCAATCAGATTCTAGCTGTCATTTTGTAGAATGTACTAAATAAAAAATAACTAGAATCTGACTGGTTGCTATAGGCAACATCTCCACTTTTTCAAACCTGCAGCTTCCAAGGTGATTTGCGCTAAGTACAACAAACTTATTATATGTAAGCTGGGTGTTTAGTAGATTTGAAATATTCCCTTTGTTTAGTGCTTTACGGTTGAAGTCTGTAGATCCCTATATATCTGGTAGACGTGTGCCGACAATAAGCGTGTTGAGCATGGGATATTATCAGATAACGGCTGTTACGGTTTCTCAATCCCTAGTAATAAAAGGAAGGCTTGCAAAATAAAAATATTTACCTTAAATAAAACTGCATTGGGCACACCAGGAAAGGACATACCGGGAGACTCCTGAAATTCGGCTAGGTCTCCCAGACTCCCGGGAGAGCAGTCAAGTACCCCGCACACCGCAACTTGCTGTGAAAATGACGTAATTCGCAGTGAATCGCTTCATGTTGGCCCCGCCCGCTGTGACAAAAACAGCATTTTGTCGCGGGGGCAGGGCCAAAATGACGAGATTCACCGCATCCCACTCTCCAAGGTTGGCAAATGTGGGAAAGGGGACCCAACATTAGGAGTCTAGTTGTTTAAATGGTGTTACCACTGAGTTTCTCCACCACAAAGTACTGTATCCCACGTATTTAAAAGAAGTGAGGTGCAGTGGACTTTGCAAGCATCATCCAGGTTGATTGTGACTTTTCCTTCTCACCAGGAATAAAGCTTCAAAGTCATTTCCTCAGATATACTTCACCATTTTGATCCACTTATAACATACTTGCCAACTTTTAAAACCTGTCCTCCGGGAGATCAATGGAGGACAGGTCATGTGACAAGTGTATGGGGGCATAGTGATGCCGTGGCGCCACCATAGCCCCACCCCGTACTATGGAAAAAAAGGCGAAATTCACGGCGTTGAATATGGGGTTGGCAGGGCTTAATGACGCGATTGCACGATTACACCCGAAATAGCAGTATAAAAGGCTGCGCTACCGTCAGGCGCACTGTGTTTGTATATTTTTGCTTGTAAATTTGCAAGAATGTCTTGCCTTGGCAAAAAAAAAAAATTGTTACTTAAAAATGAGAGGTGTTTCCTCCTCCTTTTTGTTAACTTCTCTTCACATTGATGGCAAAAATGAGTTACGCCTTGGCAGAGTCAAAAAGTTCTGTTTATAGAGGCTTCATGTGTACTTTGTCCCTCATTATCTGAGATGGAACGCTTACCTTAAATTAGAGCTACCCTAAGACTATTTTAAATTAAATAGCCCCACAAATAAAATAGCATCCATTAAATAATTACCCCCCCCACATGCACTTCACCATGAAATAACCTCCCACACTATATTAAGGACGCCTCCCCCTTCCCTCATACACTATAATAACATAGTTATCCCCACTCATAAACACAATATATTAACATAGTGGCCCCCACTCACGCACACTGTATTAACATTGTGGTCCCCACTCACGCACATTGTATTAACATAGTGGTCCCCACTCACGCACATTGTATTAACATAGTGGTCCCCACTCACGCACACTGTATTAACATAGTGGTCCCCACTCACGCACACTGTATTAACATTGTGGTCCCCACTCACGCACATTGTATTAACATAGTGGCCCTTATTCACACACTATTAACATAGCAACGCACACACACTATTAACAGCCAAAAATAGACTTTTCTGTCCGGCCCGGGGGGCATGTGTACCCCTACTCCCCGGCCCAGCACACACACCACACCCCTGGAGATAGTATTGGCAATGTTGAGAGGTTTTGACTCACTAAGGAGGGAAGACAATGAGTTTGGATTTAGCCATATTTAGCTTGAGAATGCATTATGATATCTAATAGAAGATGGTGGATAGACCATTGGAAATCCAACTGAGGAGGGATGGGGGTTAGAGATCCGTGGAGGACAGGAAGAGATGGGTATCACTGGCGTATAGTTGGCACCATAGAAGCTAATTAACTCCCCAAGAGAGGAGGTGTAGAGTGACGACAGCAGGGGGCTGAGGACGGAGCCTTGTGGGGGAAGGGAAGAGGGAGGTAGGGGAGTAGGTGGTGCAGATAAAAAATGGAGAAGGATCAGTATCGGTACACCATAGAATCACTAAAATAAGATCATTGTGAAAATAGGTTTTTTAGTTATATGCAAATATTGAGATAAGCACATGGCGGTAAACACAGCTGATGTATTTACAATTTCAGCACTACTATGTTCAACTGCAGCAAAGAGAATGTCGCCAAACTGGACAGAATAGATGAATCCCCAAAAGAGCAAGCAAAATGTCCATTTGAGATTAAGTAAAGTTACAAATGCATTGCCAGATTAGACAACATATGCCTCTTCAGCCATTGTAGACCTACAACTCACAGCATAGACACAGGTCTAGCCTGACATCAATAGTGGGGAACTACTGGAAGGTATATTAAGGGATAGTATTTATGATTATTTGGTGCGCAATAAGATTATTAGTGTGAATCAGCATGGATTTGTGAGGGATAGGTCATGTCAAACTAATCTAATTAGTTTCTACGAGGAAGTTGGTGGGAACTTAGACCAGGGCAGGACAATAGATGTGGTCTACTTAGATTTTGCAAAGGCCTTTGATACAGTGCCACACAAGAGGTTGGTTTACAAAATAAGGGAACTGGGTCCAGGAATCAACATTTGTACTTGAATCGAAAACTGGTTAGAGAATAGGGAACAGAGAGTTGTGATAAATGGAACATTTTTTAATTGGTCAAAAGTCTTAAGTGGAGTACCTCAAGGTTCCGTGCTGGGACCACTCCTTTTTAATATATTTATTAATGACCTTGGTGATGGTTTAGAGAGTAAAGATTCTATTTTTGCAGATGACACTAAACTCTGTAAGGTATTAAAATCAGAGCAAGATGTAGCTTCTCTACAGAGGGACTTAAATAAACTGGAGGATTGGGCGGCCAAATGGAATATGAGGTTTAACATAGATAAATGTAAGGTTATGCATTTAGGGATCAAAAACAAGAACGCAATCTATACATTAAATGGAATTAATTTAGGAGAATCTATAATGGAAAAGGATTTGTGAGTGCTCGTAGACAGTAGCCTTAGCAATAGTGCTCAATGTCCAGCAGCAGCTGCAAGGGCAAACAAAGTATTGGCATGCATAAAAAGGGGCATAGATGCAAGGGAAGAAAGTGTAATTTTGCCACTGTATAAATCGTTGGTAAGACTTCATCTTGAATATGCAGTACAGTTCTGGGTACCACTCTATAAAATAGATAGTTTGGAACTAGAAAGGGTTCAGAGAAGGGCGAAAAAATTGATAAAGGGTATGGAGTCATTTAGTTATGAGGAAAGGTTAGCCAGATTAGGCATGTTTACTTTAGAAAAGAGGCGCAAAGAGGAAATATGATTACTATGTACAAATGCATTAAGGGTCGATACAGAGAACTTTCATGGGAACTTTTTAACCCAAGGACTATACACAGGACACGCGGTCACCCCCTAAGGTTAGAGGAGAGGAAATTTCACAACCAGCAAAGGAAGGGGTTCTTTACAGTAAGGGCAGTCAAGATATGGAATTCATTGCCAGGGACGGTTGTGATGGCAGATTCAATAGATATGTTTAAGAAAGGGTTAGACAAATTTTTGGGGGAAAAATTGTATCCAGGGATACGACCATTAATTAAAATGAAGGATAGTAGTGGATATAGGGTAAAAATAGGACTGCAATATTGGGTCTGGGGGGATTTTCATATTTGAAGCAGATTGGCGGTGGCTTACTCTGGATCAATTTCAAATATAAGTGAGGGATCGCAGGAGATCCAAAATAGGTTGAACTTGATGGACTGGTGTCTTTTTTCAACCTCATCAACTATGTTACTATGTATGTAGCATACTATTTTACATGGGACATGCTTACTGTAATAACAAATCAGCAAATATTTTACTGTATTTTAAACAAGTGTTCCAGGTTATAACAAACAAATCTGACAATTCAGCGACAGTGCTTGGCTGCTCTTTAACTCTTCCTATCCCCATAATATACATGGGCAATGCTGCGTGCACTACTGTTAGGTCTCTCCCTTTTCAAGCAGAGCTGTGTGAAGCAGGGGCAGAGTCCAGTCGCCTCAATTATACAGTGCCCCAGGCTTGGAGGGGAGTTTCCAGGCACTAGGAACCCCCCCCCCCCCCTCGGTTTGCCTATGCCACAATAAATGACTGTTAGGTCCAATATCGCAACAGTGTGTACGCTCCCACGATCATGTTTTATCATACCAAGGCACATCGTATCATTTGATTTGGTTTTATAAACGGACTAAAAATCACTATCAATTATGGAAACTTGTGTATGTACTCACGACCGTCTGTAAAAGAATTGTTCCGATAGTTCCTCTAACAGTGACGCCTTTGTGGGCGTGCATCTTTAAATCTATGAGGTTGTCTCCTATGTGCTCTGTTGTGTACACGTGGAAATACAGTGCCCTGTAGTGTCTTAGCGAATCAATAATAAACGCTCTATATGTCATCGATTTATTCCTATTTACAAGTGTACACAACATAAATTGTAAACACATGTACAAATATATGGTCTCATTTATTTACTGTGTAAATTTCTTAGTCTGTTTTATCTACCTGTGTGTATAGTTATTTTGCCTGTGCTACCGTTAAAATATATATATGATCATCATCATCACCAACATTTATATAGCGGGAATTTAGACTATAATTTAGACTGTAAGGTAGAAATCGGGCAGGGACTGATGTGAGTGAGTTCTCTGTACATCGCTGCGGAAATAGTGGCGCTATATAAATAAAGGATGGTGATGATTGTCTAACATGCATTAGATTGAAGGATGGTAATTGCTGATTGGTTGCCTTGGCGGGCTTCAGGATATATGTCACATGCTTCTTGTCACTCACCGGACTGTGAGTGCCATTTCTCCTGTGTTCAGGAACCGTGGCCATCCGCCATTCTGAGGGTCTGCGCATGTGCAGCCCTTATGAAACCTTCAGTACCTGTTGCTTTTAATTGATTGGATGATCAGGCAACCCTTCCTATTTAAACCACCTGTGATCAGTACCTGGTTGCCTGATCTTAGAGTCTCATTCCCCATGAGCCTCTGAAGGTGTTCCTGTGTTTCCTCGTGTATTCAGCTCCAGCTGATCCCTGTTTACTTCGTTTGTGGTTTCCAGACCACTTCAACTCTCCTGTGTTCATCGTGTCTGCACTCAGCTGATTCCTATCTGCTACTACTGCCGGATTCCTGTCCGCCTCAACTCTCCTGTGTTCAGCGTGTCTGCTCTCCGCTGCCTCCGTTACTACTGCCGGATTCCAGACCGTCTCTACTCTCCTGTGTTCAGCGTGTCTGCTCTCCGCTGCCTCCGTTACTTCTGGCGGATTCCAGACCACCTCTACTCTCCCGTGTTCAGCGTGCCTTCCCTCCGTTGCCTCCGCTACTACTGCCGGATATCAGCCAGCCTCAACTCTCCCGTGTTCATCATGTTTCCAGTTTTACTTACTACTGCTTCCTGAGTATTGCTCCGTTGATTACCGGTTACCTTCCGTGCGCTGCACCAACCTGATTACCGCTTCCATCTTCCAGTGGTCTCTCCTCCTGCCGGCGTTCAGCCGTTCAGGTATCCCTGCACGTCTCCTTGACAGCCTGCTCTCCTGAACCGCGGTATGCATACTTTCCATTGACTTTGCTATTGTATTGCATATCCGTCTGGACTGTGTTGTCTTCATCTCCGGAGTCTTCCATCTACTGAAGCTATTGTTACTATTGACTTTGTTTCCTATTACCTGGATCTCTATAGTGACTTTGTATACTTCAAAGCAGCGCTTGTCAGTTATTATTGCATTGTGGTTATTATCGTGGGATCAAGTTCCGTGTGCCCCGTGTATCCTCTGCATTCCATTTATCTCCTCGTGTCCCTCCTCACATATATATAGCAGTGGTACAACTTGCTGCACGCAGACCACTGACTCCTGTTTCCCATTGACACCTGTTTCAAGTATCCTCTCACATAAGCAGTGGTACAACTTGCTGTACGCAGACCACTGACTTCCCCGTTACCTACTTGCACCTGGAATCCATTCCTTCACTATAGACAGTGGTACCACTTGCTATATGCAGACCACTGACTTTCACTACCTCCTCTCTACTCCTGGACATTCCTCCTCACCAGGGCCGGACTGGGACTAAAAATCAGCCCTGGCATTTAAAGTACACAGGCCCACCTCAGTACCAGCATAAAAGAAACAGTTTGACGCCGCGCAGCGACGGCGCCGAAAAGGGCGTGACCACATTGTTTTGTGGGTGTGGCCAACATGTGGCATTGATACATATATTATAATAAAACATTACATTTATCACTCCCTCCCAGCCACATCACGCCATCCCCAGCCCACTGGGGATGCTTCTGGTGCTGCTGACATCCATAAGGGTGGGAACTTCCAGTAGAGTGAGCAGCGAAGCTCTTTGTCTCACGAGATTACCTAATCTTGTGATACTTGGAGCTCCTCGGCTTCCTCTGCAGGCTGTGTCCTGTCCGGGAACTGAGAGCAGCTATCGGTTCCCTTCCCCCTAACATGCTGCATTAAGGCTAAGGGGGCCTGAGGTATTTAAGACAGCAGGGCCCCTATTATGTAACATGGTTATCATTTTAGAAAAATACACAGGCAATACTGTGTGCACTACTGTTAGAAGCACACAGCTTTGCCTTCACAAGCAGTACAGTGTGAAGCGGGACATACCTCCCAACTGTGCTTGCAGTCAAACCAAATCCTGACTAAGTGAGACAGTCACCCAAATTCAGGACTGCCCCACCAGATTCAGGACAGTTGGCAGACTGTACTGCTCTCTCCTACCTGTCTTGGTCACTTTCACCTCTTGTAGCAGCTGGTTTCTTTAGCTCAGTTCTTTCTTGTCTTTATCCTGGAATATTGGATGCCCAATTCTGAAAAAAATGGGGTACATGAGATTTAGAAAACTCCAACTCACGTTTTATAATTAGGCCTCCCTCCAGTCCCCACAATAATAATATTCACATTTAACAAGTAGACCTATTTCCCTTCAACCAGCCCCAACATTAAATTAACAATATACCCATTTACTCAAAACATATTTCCCTCCTTGCAGACAGTCCAAGCAATAAATTAAATAGCATTAAAGTTTAAATATAGCCATTTTCCACAACCATCGCCAGCAATAAATAATTAATATTCACATTTAATAAATAGTCCTCCACCCCAAAATCAGCACCATATTCAATTGATAGCCCTAAACCACCCGAGCATGAAATTAAAGGCACCTTAAATAATTAGCCCCCACCTACACTCCACCATTAAATAGCCTACCTCCCACACTATATTAAGATCCTCCCTTCCCTCACATATTATATTAAAATACTGCACTAATATATACATGGCCCCACACACACACACACACTAATATATACATGGCCCCCCACACACACATACACACACACACACTAATATATACATGGCCCCCCACACACACATACACACACACACACTAATATATACATGGCCACACACACACACACACACACTAATATTAATATATATATATATATATATATATATATATATATATATATATATATATATATCCAGACTCCACACAATGTACTGATACACACACAATTGCCAAAATCACATGGCCGCACTTCACATTGACACTGTCCGCCGATCAGCGCGCAGTGAGCTGCGCTGCTCGGACGGACATCCTGCCCCGCTGGACCGGCCCAACTAGCCATCGGCCCTTCTGGCATTTGCCAGAAGTGCCCGATGGCCAGTCCGGCCCTGCTCCTCACTATAGCAGTGGTACAACTTGCTGTACGCAGACCACTGACTCTCCTTACGTTTACTTGTCCATCTGGTTCCTTGTGTACATACATCTAAGTCATTACCAGTTGCTGCTAGTCATAGACTTTCCTTGAGCATTCTCTCACCATCTGCTGATTCTCCTGTTCCGTTGTTACCCTGCTACCAGAGGACCATAGTACCAGCTATATTACTCTGGTAAGAACATCATCTGGTGATATCCTGGGCAAAGACTCCTAGTGCCCGTGACACTTCTATTGTAAAAACTGCATGCATGCAGAATGCATATTCCATACCTCTTAATATTTAAGAATTCTAAAGCGAGACACGGCCACACTTCCTTTGAAAGTTGGCATGGCGCATCGAGTAAGAGACATGCCCACATCACAAAGGGCATAGTCATGCAACCAGGGGCATAGCTTGTGCTTCCGAAGCGGTAGGCCACCCCCTACCTTTAGCAAAATACCATTGAATTGATGCACATACTAGAGGGACTCTGATAAATGAGCGTCTCTCATATAGTAACTCGTTTAAGTGAAGCCCTAAGCTGAGGGCAATTAAAATTTCGTGCTATACTTCATCTGCACTGACATTAGGGGTTAAACATTTTGTGGCAGCCAGCCTATCACTCCCGGGGGGAGTGGTTTTCCAAGAGGACATAAATTAGCTTGGAGCTGTGGGCTGGCTCTCTTAGTCCCTGGATGTCAGATACCTTCCGCCCGGCATAAGCTGGTTATATTAAATTTAGGTCCTTGTCTTATGACAAGGCGCAGTGGGTAGGAGAGCAATGCAGTCAGCGACTAATCGAAGGTACTACCGTTTAATTGGCCGCACGTCACTGCCCCTTTTGCAGTAACCTGACTCTTGGCCTCTGGGGCGGAGGATATCCTGTCGCATGCGACAATGTGAGTCCAGAAGGGGGCAGTCACGATGACGCCAAGTTTAGTACCGACCAATCGTAAAGACTTGGGATCCGTAAAGTCTTGGTACAGCGGTATTGAGTTTCACCTTACGCTGTATTGGTTTAAAGTTTAGTCGTTCGCTGACTGCTTCGCTCTCGTCACCATTCAGAGTTTTAAAATAAAATTCCTCCACTAAATAAATACGCCCTTTTCTTGCCAAACTTATATCTGGTGTCCGTGTCGTTATTTTAGATAAGAAGGTATTAAGTGTTCAATCATTAAGGTATAAGTGCAATGATAAAAGGTGTTAGCTCTGAACATTTTATGCTTGATATACTACATGAAAGTGTAGAACATACACAACAGAGCTTGGAAATATTCTGTTTGAGAAACCTTATATAGAAGGCTTAACATATTTAATTTTCTTTCTGGATTTTTGTTTTTGTTTAGAATAACATGTGTCATAGTTATTTATTGCTATATCCAGGTTGGTGTCTGCTGACAGGAAATCATGTGATTTCCACAATGGAAAACAGATGTTGTTCCAAACCAAGCGGCAGATTACACATTCTGGTCATGTGATACACTGTTGATGAAGTCACATGATCTACAAACTTCGCTCCAGTAAATGCAAAGTAATAGGAGAGCTTCCTGCTATTCTCTTTCAGATTCTTAGTTTACAATTGGCATTACACAATAGAAGGATCAATTAAACGTTTGGGGTTTCCTTAATCTTTATCAACTTCTTTATTATTGATTTACTTTGTGTTGTAAAGTCATTTAAGTTTATGGCATATTAATATTACATCCCATTTTTTATTTAAACATATATTATAATTAGGTATTTTCTTTTTTTGGTTTAAAACGTAAAAAAAATGAATTCTGCTGCTGGTCAGGGTCCCCCACAGAATTTAGGGGTCTTTAGCAACCTCCGCTAGCACTTTAGCTAGCCCCTGTCCACCACTGAATCATATTTTTACATAGAAACCAGAAGCACTTTGCCATTATAGGAGACACATCCTGTCCCCTGACTCCCTTCCCTCTGTTCCCTCCCCTGGGATCCTGCCCTTTGGCAAACTATCTTCTCTCCCCTGGAACCATATCCCTTGGGAACAGTTTCCTATGCCCTTGCACCCGTCCCTCTCCTGGCATCAAGTCTGTTCCACTGGCTCCACCGTTCCACCCGTCCCCTGACAACCTTACCTGTCTCCTGGCATCCTGTCTCGTCCTGTGGTATTCTGTCCTGTGTCTCATCCCCTGGTGGCCACACCCCTGGGACCCTCTACTTGTCCCCTGGCATCATTCTGCTGGCACCCTGTCTTATCCACTGATACACTGTTCTCTGACATTCTCTGCCTTGGACCTTCTCCATGTCTCATGGCACCATCTTCCCTGGCATCCTCTCTGCTGGCAACCACCCCACTACCAACATCAGAAGGTAAACACCAAATCACATGGAGTGTTTTACTGTATGGTATTTTATTAACATTGTACACGCTTAGTGTACCTAGCCTGGTAGCCTACCATATATGGAGTCACAGTAGTTAATTCATACTTGCCAACTCTCGGAAACAAGTTTCCAGGAGAGGGGGCGTGACTGGAGGGCAGGAGGGGGCGGGACGAGACCAAACGTGTCATTTTGGTCCCGCCCCCCGCGAAAACGTAATTTACGTCGCGGGGGGCGGGGCCAAAATGACGCAATTGGCCTCGTTCCGCCCCCTCCCGCCCTCCAAAATGGCGTCAATCACCGAGAATCGCGTCATTTGACGCGATTCTCGGTGAAATCCAGGATGCGGGAGAAATGCCAACGAGCCCGGGAGCCCGGGAGACTGAACCGAATTTCGGGAGTCTCCCGGACATTCCGGGAGAGTTGGCAAGTATGAGTTAATTCATTTGCATGCCTTCTCATTTTGGCTTATTGTTGAGCCCCACAAAGGGCAATACTGATGTAGGACCAGACACAACGCACTTCATAGATACATACAGAACGTGGCTCAGTGGTTAGACACTTCCTTCTCACAGCGCTGGAGTCATGAGTTTGATTCACAACCAGGGTGGAGTTTGTATGTTCTCCCCGTGTTTGCGTGGGTTTCCTCCAGGTGCTTAGCAGCAGGATACTGGATGTGGCCTGAATGGATCAATGATGTTGTATCTCTTTTGTTTATAAAGGGAAATAGGAGAAAATGCAAAACAGGACTGGGTAAAAATTGAATAGGGGACAACACTAATCAAGCTAAATCGGACACAAGTTCAAGGATTTGGCAGGTGGAATTTCAACTTTGTCTTTACAAAAGCAACCAATCAGATTCTAGCTGTCATTTTGTAGAATGCACTAAATGAATGAAAGTTAGAATCTGATTGGTTGCTATAGGCAACATCTCCACTTTTTGAAACCCGCACTTTAGTAAATATAACCCTAAGTATTTATAGCCAGACAAAGCAGTAGGAGGGCCCTGCTCGCAAGCTTAAAATCTATAGGGAAATAGGAGTTTGATACATGAGGTTAAGTGCCACGTATTGCATATTGGTTCAGCCAGATAACAAAGGAAAAAGCACTTAGTCAGAATGAATGTAAATATTATATTAAAATAAGGGGATAAAACCAGAGTTTAAAAGGAAGAGACAGTCAGAGGGTTTTTGAATGTGGGACAAGAATAAATGTAAGTTTGAGTAATCTGAGTAGAGTGGAGATCAAGGACAGTGGAAAATGTTAAGCCTAATAGCCATGGTAGAAGGGCACCGCTCTTACAGGGGCACCCTACCAGCCAGTCTGCACTGACATTTTCTTATTTTATTTTTTATGCGGACGCTTGCCCCCTTAACATCCGAGACCCCACTCTGAACAATGTGCAAACTCCAACACTGTGTGCTAGAGGTGATGTCAACACCGGCCCTAGTAGAGGTAATTGGGTATAATAGCTTAGGGAGGTTAAGAAGATGGTTTCGAGAATTTTATAAGCTTGCCTGAAGAGATAAGATTTCAGGCAAGTGTTGAAAATTTGGAGGCTAGGGGAAAGTACGAGGGACCCCCGAAAAAAGTCCTGTAATCCGGATTGGTAGCCGGTAATAAGTGTGGATGAGCGGCACAGAGTGGAGGGGTCAAGTTGGAGATATTTTGAGACAAAGGAAGGGATGCATGTTGGTGCAGTTTTGCTAGTGGTTTTGTAGGTTAGAAGTATTTTATGTTTGATTTGGTAGAATACAGGCAACCAATATATGGAGTGACAAAGAGGAACAGTTGTTGAGGAATATTTTGCAAGGAAAATCAGTCTATCAGCCGCTGCGTGCAAAATAGATTGTAGTGGTGAGTGTCTAGTTAGAGGAAGGGCAGTGACTGTACTAGTCAATGCAGAAAATAATGAGCGAGTGAATTAATGTGAGTAACAAAGGGCTGTTCTGGGTCAAGAATGACACTTAGCTGCTTCTACTAGTGGGAATATTATTAGCTCAGTTTTGGATTTATTGAGTTTGAAGTGGTAAGAGGACAGCCAAGATGAAATGACAGAAAGACACTCAGTAATTCAGGCCAACACTGGTGGTGAGAGATCCAGAGAAGATAAATTAATTTGGGTATTGTGACCGGATGGGCATACCTTGCCCCTCGGTCTGTGGGGGTAAATGTTTATCTGGGTTTCTTTCTCACCATCCGTAACCAACTGTTACTAACCTCTCCTACTGGTGTCACCTTGCCACCAGACGCGAATGCCAACTGCACAATAGTTGTATGAGAATCTCGTTGCCACCACTAGGCTCCTTCACAGCTCCTAAAACCACTTACTTCTGGGTAACCAGTATAGCTGCTACAGCACCTCTTTGCTGTGGGTTGGATGGTACCTCCAGACTATTGATCAGGACTGCTGGGTAGCAGGCAGAGTGTTGAAACAGAGATGCTGGGTTCAACACAGGACAATCAGGGAACGGATTAGAGTGTGAGCTCTTATCTGTTGGTCACAGGATACAGCAGGCAATAGGCGTCAGGCAGAGTCTTCAAGCAGTGACGTTTATTGCTCAAGGGTCCTGACAAGTTCCTTGGCACACTAGATAGAGGTACTAGTGATCTCCAAAAGTTCAGATGGAATATTACAGCTTTATATACTGTTTCTGACACACATGTTGGCAGAGGGTAAACCAGCCCCCTTTTCTACCTGACACCACAAAGTTTGAGATATTACATTCAATGTTTATCATCAGGATGTAATATGTTCTCTAAACTTGCAATTTAAGCTTAACAAAATTCACACCAGTGATTTCCTAAGTTACTTGCTGTTACATTATTCAGATAGGTTTCTTATCTCTCCAAGACACAGGATTAAAGGCTAGCAACCCCCTCATGTACATTCAAGCCAAAAATATGTGTTGGTCACTCATCATCATCATCATTTATTTATATAGCGCCACTAATTCTGCAGCGCTGTACAGAGAACTCATTCACATCAGTCCCTGCCCCATTGGAGATTACAGTCTAAATTTCCTAACATACACACTCAGACAGACAGACACACAGACTAGGGTCAATTTTGATAGCAGCCAATTAACCTACTAGTATGTTTTTGGAGTGTGGGAGGAAACCAGAGCACCCGGAGGAAACCCACACAAACACGGGGAGAACATGCAAACTCCACACAGATAAGGCCATGTTGAAAAGGTCTAATTAGCATGGGACTTCCTTTATAAAAGTTATAAAAACAAATTTCCTCCAACATGTCATACTGTCACAGAAATCAATACATATCCAATACAAAAATCAGTACATTTACAGTGACATACAGCGCCGCGCTTCACCACTAATTTAAATAATTTTACGCAATAAGTGATTTCTAAGTGATCCAGCCACAGGTATCATTTGAGATGATGCTGAAATCCAAAGGCGCTTATTAATGGAGATGTGACCTTCTATCCAAACAATAAAATTTGCTTTGGCTTCACTTTTCAGAGCAATGCAATTCTGCACTGTATTTATAAATTTGCACTTTGTAAAATTGATAGTTTATCAATAAAGCTGGGATGAAGGCAGTCAATTCATTCTGCCATTACGGAACACTTGAAAATTTTGCCCAAATCTGCCGAACAACATGTTGAGCTGCAAAACTAGGTTGGCGCAACTCTTAGCTGCAACTTCCTCATCTCTATGAACCACACTGTCTTGCAGTTTGTATACATGTTAGAATGCTTGTGGAGTACTAGAAATAGTAGTGCAATAGCTTTTCTTCATATTTTCAATAGCAAGACGGGTTTAGAGTAGGGATGTGCACCGGCGACTTTTGAGGTCTCGTGTTTTGTGTTTTGGATCCGGATTTTCGTTATTTTTGGGGTTCGGATTTGTCTCGCAAAACACTTGACGAAAGGTCTCGGTTCGGATTTAAGGTTTTGGATTCGGATTTTTTTTGAAAAAAACATAAAAAGTTTAAAAATCAAGTTTTTGGGCTTATTTTCACTCCTAGGCTATTATTAACCTCAATAACATTCAATAACAAGCATTTCCACTAATTTACAGTGTATTCTGAATACCTCACAATATAGTTATTAGTCCAAAACGTTGCAACAAGGTATCTTTCTGGACTGCGTAGAGGAGTGGGTCACCACAATATATATTAAAAACCCTGAACTTTTATGAATCGCACCAATAAATGTACATGGACTGCGTAGAGGAGTGGGTCACCACAATATATATTAAAAACCCTGAACTTTTATGATTCGCACCAATAAATGTACCTGGACTGCGTAGAGGAGTGGGTCACCACAATATATTAAAAACCCTGAACTTTTATGAATCGCACCAATAAATGTACCTGGACTGCGTAGAGGAGTGGGTCACCACAATATATATTAAAAACCCTGAACTTTTATGAATCGCACCAATAAATGTACCTGGACTGCGTAGAGGAGTGGGTCACCACAATATATATTAAAAACCCTGAACTTTTATGATTCGCACCAATAAATGTACCTGGACTGCGTAGAGGAGTGGGTCACCACAATATCTTAAAAACCCTGAACTTTTATGAATCGCACCAATAAATGTACCTGGACTGCGTAGAGGAGTGGGTCACCACAATATATATTAAAAACCCTGAACTTTTATGAATCGCACCAATAAATGTACCTGGACTGCGTAGAGGAGTGGGTCACCACAATATATATTAAAAACCCTGACCTTTTATGATTCGCACCAATAAATGTACCTGGACTGCGTAGAGGAGTGGGTCACCACAATATCTTAAAAACCCTGAACTTTTATGAATCGCACCAATAAATGTACCTGGACTGCGTAGAGGAGTGGGTCACCACAATATATATTAAAAACCCTGAACTTTTATGATTCGCACCAATAAATGTACCTGGACTGCGTAGAGGAGTGGGTCACCACAATATCTTAAAAACCCTGAACTTTTATGAATCGCACCAATAAATGTACCTGGACTGCGTAGAGGAGTGGGTCACCACAATATCTTAAAAACCCTGAACTTTTATGAATCGCACCAATAAATGTACCTGGACTGCGTAGAGGAGTGGGTCACCACAATATATATTAAAAACCCTGAACTTTTATGATTCGCACCAATAAATGTACCTGGACTGCGTAGAGGAGTGGGTCACCACAATATCTTAAAAACCCAGAACTTTTATGAATCGCACCAATAAATGTACCTGGACTGCGTAGAGGAGTGGGTCACCACAAGATATATTAAAAACCCTGAACTTTTATGATTCGCACCAATAAATGTACCTGGACTGCGTAGAGGAGTGGGTCACCACAATATCTTAAAAACCCTGAACTTTTATGAATCGCACCAATAAATGTACCTGGACTGCGTAGAGGAGTGGGTCACCACAATATATATTAAAAACCCTGAACTTTTATGAATCGCACCAATAAATGTACCTGGACTGCGTAGAGGAGTGGGTCACCACAATATATATTAAAAACCCTGAACTTTTATGATTCGCACCAATAAATGTACCTGGACTGCGTAGAGGAGTGGGTCACCACAATATCTTAAAAACCCAGAACTTTTATGAATCGCACCAATAAATGTACCTGGACTGCGTAGAGGAGTGGGTCACCACAAGATATATTAAAAACCCTGAACTTTTATGATTCGCACCAATAAATGTACCTGGACTGCCTAGAGGAGTGGGTCACCACAAGATATATTAAAAACCCTGAACTTTTATGATTCGCACCAATAAATGTACCTGGACTGCGTAGAGGAGTGGGTCACCACAATATCTTAAAAACCCAGAACTTTTATGAATCGCACCAATAAATGTACCTGGACTGCGTAGAGGAGTGGGTCACCACAAGATATATTAAAAACCCTGAACTTTTATGATTCGCACCAATAAATGTACCTGGACTGCGTAGAGGAGTGGGTCACCACAATATCTTAAAAACCCTGAACTTTTATGAATCGCACCAATAAATGTACCTGGACTGCGTAGAGGAGTGGGTCACCACAATATATATTAAAAACCCTGAACTTTTATGATTCGCACCAATAAATGTACCTGGACTGCCTAGAGGAGTGGGCACTGGGCACCACAATAAAATATATAAAAAACCTTCAACAGGTCTGCATTACACTACACATACGGCTGCTCCTCCATCCTCTCCATCATATACATGTTGGAGTTTTAGCGTGTGACAACCTCTTGTTTTTGATAATGTCAGTGCATTTTGAATATTTTTCAATTTGCCCCACACCACTGAATGTACTTTATCTATGATACGCATCTATCTATCTTGACTGCGTAGTGTGGTGGCCCCGGTACACAATTTGGTACCGAGGCCACAATATAATTAAAAAACCCTCCACGTGTCAGAATTCCACCAAAAAAGGGTATGGACTGCGTAGTGTGGTGGCCCCGGTACACAATTTGGTACCGAGGCCACAATATAATTAAAAAATTGGGCATCAACAGTCAACGTTGTTTAATATCTGATACACCTCTATCTGGACTGCATAGTGGAGTGGCCCCGGTACCCAATTTGGTACCGGGGCCACAATACCTCCTCCAAACATGGTACAGACAATTCGTCATTGAGATCCCATCAAGTATGTTAAAGACAGACAGGGTCGAAGTGTTATTGGTTGACTTTGTAAACCCAAAAACTGTCCCTGTTGCACATAGTCGTGCAATGAAGACTGACTTTTTCATTTAAAGGCACCATCTTTCAAGTGTAGTGTTTGTAAGTCTAAGTCATATTATACTTTTGGTAAAATTGGTTTATTTTGTTCCTCTTTATGGTAACTACTAATAGAATTAAAGTATTAAATAGAAGCGGCAGTTCCTCTTTATGGTAATTAGTAATAGAATTAAAGTATGAAATAGAATTAAAGTATGAAATAGAATTAAAGTATTAAATAGAATTAAAGTATTAAATAGAGTGGTATAGAGTTGTAGTGTGGTATAGATAGAGTGGTCCCCACAATATAATAATAAAACCCTCAACTGGTCTGAATTCCACCAAACAAGTATCTGGACTGCGTAGTGTGGTGGCCCCGGTACACAATTTGGTACCGAGGCCACAATATAATTAAAAAACCCTCCACGTGTCAGAATTCCACCAAACAAGTATCTGGACTGCATAGTGGGGTGGCCCCGGTACCCAATTTGATACCGGGGCCACAATACCTCCTCCAAACATGGTACAGACAATTCGTCATTGAGATCCCATCAAGTATGTTAAAGACAGACAGGGTCGAAGTGTTATTGGTTGACTTTGTAAACCCAAAAACTGTCCCTGTTGCACATAGTCGTGCAATGAAGACTGACTTTTTCATTTAAAGGCACCATCTTTCAAGTGTAGTGTTTGTAAGTCTAAGTCATATTATACTTTTGGTAAAATTGGTTTATTTTGTTCCTCTTTATGGTAACTACTAATAGAATTAAAGTATTAAATAGAAGCGGCAGTTCCTCTTTATGGTAATTAGTAATAGAATTAAAGTATTAAATAGAATTAAAGTATGAAATAGAATTAAAGTATGAAATAGAATTAAAGTATTAAATAGAATTAAAGTATTAAATAGAGTGGTATAGAGTTGTAGTGTGGTATAGATAGAGTGGTCCCCACAATATAATAATAAAACCCTCAACTGGTCTGAATTCCACCAAACAAGTATCTGGACTGCGTAGTGTGGTGGCCCCGGTACACAATTTGGTACAGAGGCCACAATATAATTAAAAAATTGGGCATCAACTGTCACCGTTGTTTAATATCTGATACACCTAAATATGGACTGCATAGTGGAGTGGCCCCGGTAGTAAATTTGGTGCCGGGGCCACAATACCTCCTCCAACTTCCAAGTGTAGTGTTTATAAAGACAGACAGCGTCGAAGTGTTATTAGTTGACTTTCTTAACCCTAAAATTGTCCCTGTTGCAAATATTCGTGCAATGGACAGTTACTTTTTTATTGAAAGACTCAAGCTTTCAAGTGTAGTGTTTATAAAATATAAACAACAATACAGTAGTTTTAGAGCACGTCAATACCTCTTGTTTTAAATTATGACACGGCATTTTACTTTTGGTTTAATTTCTTGAATTTTTTTAAATTTGGTTTTACTTTTTGAACATGGCAAACGACTGTTGATTGGTCATATAATGCAAAAAAAAAGGTCCAAGATGGAATTGTCCTTGGGCCCTCACACCCACCCTTATGTTGTTGAAATAGGAGTGGACATGCACACTTTAACAAACCAATCATTTCAGCGACAGGGCCTACCAAACAACTTTGGCTGAAATGATTGGTTTGTTTGGGCCCCCACACCAAAAAAGCTATTCATCTCTCCCTGTACAGACTAAACAGGCTCTACTGAGGCAAGATGTCGTCCTCATCCTCAACCTCTGATTCCTCTCCCCCTACAGTGTGTACTTCCTCCTCATCACACATTATCAATTCGTCCCCGCTGGACTCCACAACCACAGGTCCCTCTGTAGTATCTGGAGGGCAGTGCTGTACTTCATTGAGGAATTGATTATTCATTTTTATAAACATCATTTTTTCAACGTTGTGAGGAAGCAACCTCCTTCGCCGCTCACTGACCAGGTTCCCCGCTGCACTAAAAACTCTTTCCGAGTACACACTGGAGGGGGGACAACTCAGGTAAAATAGAGCCAGTTTGTACAGGGGCTTCCAAACTGCCTTTTTTTCCTGCCAGTAACAATATGGACTGTCTGACATGTCTACTTGGATGGTGTCAGCAAAGTAATCATCCACAATTTTTTCTATTGTGACAGCATCCAATGCAGCGAGAGTAGACATGTCTGCAATGGTTGGCAGGTCCTTCAATCCGGACCAGATGTTATCAGCATCCCCGCCAGTGCCTCTTTTGGGAAAACTGAGCTTTTTCCTCGCAGCCATAGATGTGGAAGAAAATGAGGGTGGAGCTGTTGGCATGTCACGGTCCTCTTCAGAGGACAATCTCCTGACCAGCAGGTCTTTGCACCGCTGTAGACTTGTGTCCGCCGGAAACAGAGACACAACATACGCTTTAAACCGAGGATCGAGCACGGTGGCCAGAATGTATTCCTCTGACTTTAAAAGAGTGACCACCCTCGGATCCTGGCAAAGCGTACGAAGGGCTACATCCACAAGAGCTACATGCTTGGTGTAATCGCAATGGCTTACCAGCTCCTCCCTCACTTTCTCCAGCTGCTTCTGCAACAGCCTGATCAGGGGAATGACCTGACTCAAGCTGGCAGTGTCGGAACTGACTTCTCGTGTGGCAAGTTCAAATGGCTGCAGAACCTTGCACAACACGGAAATCAGTCTCCACTGCGCTTGACTGAGGCGCATCCCCACTCCTTTGCCTATGTCGTAGGTGGCTGTGTAGGCCTGAATGGCCTTTTGCTGCTCCTCCATCCTCTGCAGCATATAGAGGGTGGAGTTCCAGCGCGTCACAACCTCTTGTTTGAGGTGATGGCAGGGCAGGTTCATGCTTTTTTGATGTGCCTCTAGTCTGCGGTAGGCACTGGCTGAATGCCGAAAGTGTCCAGCAATTTTGCGCGCCACCGCAAGCATCTCCTGCACACCCCTGTCACTCTTGAGGTAATGCTGCACCACCAAATTAATGGTGTGGGCAAAACATGGGACGTGCTGGAAATTGCCCATATTTAATGCCCGCACAATGTTACTGGCATTGTCTGACACCACAAATCCCCATGAGAGTCTAAGTGGGGTAAGCCACTGGGAGATAATTTCCCTCATTTTCTCTAATATGTTGTCAGCGTTGTGCCTCTTATTAAAGCCTGTAATACACAATGTTGCCTGCCTTTGCACGAGCCGCCATTTTGTAGTTGCTGCTACTGATGCAGCTGTTGCTGTTGCTGCGGAAGGGGATGCATCTACCCAGTGGGCTGTCACAGTCATATAGTCCTTCGTTTGCCCAGAACCACTTGTCCACATGTCCGTGGTTAAGTGGACAGTGGGTACAACCGCATTTTTTAGAGCACTGAGGACACTTGATCGTACTTCTCTGTACATTTTTGGTATCGCCTGCCTAGTGAAGTGGAATCTCGACGGGATTTGGTACCGGGGACACAATACCTCCATCAACCCTCTAAATCCCACTCCACTGATGGCGGACACCGGGCGCACGTCTAACACCAACATTGCAGTTACAGCCGCAGTTATACGCTTTGCAATAGGGTGACTACTATCGTATTTTGTGGTCATGGCAAACGACTGTTGGACGGTCAATTGTTTTGTGAAAGACTTAGCGGTCTTACGACTTCCCTGTAACAGATTCTGGATACTATATTACTAATCTTGATTAGCGCTGGCTTACCTGAGGTGCGGAGTCTAACGATCTCCCCGGTGTTCACCAAGAACCGCCGCAAGGCGGGGTGGGCTTCGCTGCCAGGAGTCGCAGGTCGCGGTCCCCAGGTTCGCCTCAAGATGTAGTACAGCGGAGTGAAGCGGTGGTAGCGGAGTCAACGAGCCGGTTCGGTACACAGGAATGGAGTCAGGCAGAATCAGAAGGCAACTCGGAGTCAACAAGCCAGGTTCGGTACACGGGTCACAAGAATAGGAGAATGGTCAGCAAGCCGGGTCGGTACACAGGGAATATAGAGCCAGGGAAGTCAAACAGGCAGAGATCAGCACACAGGAGACACAGGAACAGGAAGACACTGCAATCCACGAAGAGCAGGAGCCAGGAACAGGTAAGTGTTGCTCTGACACTCAGCGAGTGTCAGAGTGAGGTTTTTATACAGAAGGGGATTCAAAATCCCCGCCTCTAGGTTGTGGTCATGTGACCGCCTCCGGGTGCGGTCACATGGTCCTGAATGCGGAAGTGCGGCTGGACGGAGCGGCGGGGATAAGGTAAGTCCGTAACAGTACCCCCTGCCATAAAGGTGGACTCCGAACACCTAATAGGGTTTCAAAGGAAATTTTTTATGGAAGGATTTAAGTAGACGGGGAGCATGTAGGTCAATGGCTCTTACCCATGAGCGCTCCTCAGGGCCGTAACCCTTCCAATCCACCAAGAACTGTATGGCACCTTGAACTTTACGAGAATCTAGGATAGTTTTAATCTCGTATTCCACTTGATCCCGATCCACAGCAGGAGGAGGAGTTCTGGATGAGGTGGAGAATCTGTTGGTTACCATCGGTTTTAACAAGGAGACATGGAAGACATTGGGTATGCGTAAGGAGGGAGGCAGACTCAATCTAAAGGCTACGGGATTAATAATCTCAGATATAGCAAATGGGCCAATAAACTTGGGAGCAAATTTTTTACTGGGAACCTTTAAACGAATGTTCTGGGTGGATAGCCATACCCTGTCACCAACTGCAAAACTTGGAGTCATTCTTCTCCTTTTATCGTAGAATTTTTTGGAACGAGTAGTTGCTTGTTTTAAGTTTGTCTTGGTTTGTTCCCAAATATCAGAGAAGTTACGAACCAGAGAGTCCACTGCTGGAACTTCAGAAGATGAGACTTGAGAGAAGGTGGGTAGTCTAGGATGGCAGCCATACAGAACAAAAAAGGGGGAGTTAGAGATGGCCTCATGAAAATGGTTGTTATGGGCGAACTCGGCCCAAGGGAGAAGGTCCACCCAGTTGTCTTGGTTACTAGAGATAAATATTCTTAGAAACTTCTCTAATTCTTGGTTGGTTCTCTCAGTAGCCCCATTGGACTGGGGATGATATGCGGAAGAGAAGTCAAGCTTGATCCCGGATTTATTGCAAAAAGACCGCCAAAATTTTGATATGAATTGTGATCCCCTATCGGAGACAATATGTTGAGGACAGCCATGGAGGCGAAATATTTCTTTAATAAAAATATCGGCTAAGGAGGAGGAAGAAGGAAGGCCTTTGAGAGCAATAAAGTGGGCTGTTTTAGAGAAGCGATCCGTGACCACAAGCACTACAGTACAGGATTTGGAAGGGGGAAGGTCCGTGATAAAATCCATGGAGATCTGTGACCAAGGGTAATCAGGAATGGGTAATGGGAGCAAGCATCCATAAGGCTTCTTCCTAGAGGTCTTGTGTTGAGCACATTTGGAACAAGCAGCAACAAATCTCTTCACATCCTCCAGCAAGGAAGGCCACCAGTAGCTTCGGGACAATAAGTCCCAGGTCTTGCGAATGCCAGCATGCCCAGAGAAGAGTGAGTGATGAGCCCAGTGAAGGAGCCGGGTGCGTAGATGTGGCAAGATGAATGTTTTGCCTGGAGGACAACCCTTTTTCAGATGTGTAGCTGCCAATACTTGACATGGATTTACAATGAGTTTCTTATCTTCCGAGGATTCCATGTCAGCTGGATCAAAAGAGCGAGATAAGGCGTCTGCCTTCGTGTTCTTAGATCCTGAGTGAAAAGTGATGTTGAAATCAAAGCGTGAGAAGAATAAGGACCACCTTGCTTGACGAGGATTTAGACATCGGGCAGTGCGTAAGTAAAGCAAATTCTTATGGTCGGTATATATGGTGATAGGGAATTGCGCTCCTTCTAGTAAATGTCTCCATTCGGAGAGAGCCAATTTGATGGCCAGGAGCTCTTTGTCGCCAATCCCATAATTCCTCTCAGCAGGTAAAAAGCGACGGGAAAAGAATCCGCAGGGATGAAGTTTTCCAGAAGGATCTCGCTGTGATAGTACGGCTCCTGTGCCAACAGAAGAGGCGTCTACCTCCAGGACAAAGGGACGAGAACAATCTGGCTGTTGAAGAATGGGTGCGGATGAAAAGAGAGACTTTAATAATATAAAGGCTTGGATAGCCTCAGAGGACCAAATACCAGCATCAGCAGATTTGCGGGTCAATGCTGTGATGGGAGCCACGAGAGAGGAGTACCCCTTGATAAATTGACGATAATAGTTGGAGAATCCTAGGAAGCGTTGAGTGGCTTTAAGGCCTGAAGGTTGGGGCCAGTCAAGTATGGCTTTCAATTTTGTGGGATCCATCTGTAGACCGGTGCCCGAAATAATATATCCCAGGAAGGGAATTTGTCTCTGCTCGAAGGTGCATTTCTCCAATTTGCAAAATAACTGATTTCTTCGGATACGAGAGAGGACCTCCAATACATGAGTACGATGAGATGCTAGATCATGAGAAAAGATGAGAATGTCGTCCAAGTAGATGACTACAGATTGGTACAAGAGGTCTTGAAACAGCTCATTCATAAAGCTCTGAAATATGGCTGGGGCATTGCATAGCCCGAAAGGCATGACCAGATATTCAAAGTGGCCGTCTCGGGTGTTAAACGCCGTCTTCCATTCATCCCCCTCCTTAATGCGTATAAGGTTATACGCTCCTCTGAGGTCAAGTTTAGAAAAGATGGTGGCACCCTTGATCCGGTCGAATAGTTCAGAAATCAGTGGCAGTGGATACCGATTTTTAACGGTAATGGCATTCAGGCCTCTGTAATCAATGCAAGGGCGGAGGCCCCCATCTTTCTTTTTTACGAAGAAGAAGCCAGCCCCAGCTGGGGAGGCAGACTTGCGGATGAAGCCCCTGTTTAGATTTTCTTGGATGTACTCCTCCATAGCCTTAGATTCCGGGAGGGAAAGGGGGTAAACACGGCCCCTGGGAATGGGTTTACCAGGTATCAGATCAATGCCACAGTCCCAGATTCTGTGAGGAGGAAGTCTAGTGGCCTCTTGTTGACAGAAAACATCAGAGAAGGTTTGGTATGGCTCAGGCAGGAGAGTCACAGGAAATTCTTGGGTACGTCTGGGACTATTCGGGGGAACCACTCTCTGTAGGCAGCGAGAGAAGCAGGACTGTCCCCAGGACAATATGTGACCAGATTTCCAGTCCAAGGTGGGAGAGTGGGCACGAAACCAAGGAAGTCCTAGGATGACTGGGTTGGTAGATCTTTGTATTACTAAAAAAGAAATCTTCTCCCGATGAAGTGCTCCTATCTGAAGTAGAAGAGGAATAGTGCGTACCAGGATGGACCCCTCAGGGATTCTTCCCCCATCAATGGCCATCAGAGAGATGGGTTGTTCCAAGGCTTGTGTGGGAATAGCGAATTGTTTAACTACTGTGGCGGAAATGAAATTTCCTGCGGCTCCGGAATCTAGAAGAGCCGACTGCGGGAAGGTCTTTTGTCCTAACTGAAGGGAAATGGGAATAGACAGGCAATCATTACTATTGGGAACTGACTGACACTGAGAAAAGAGGCCCAACGACACAGCTCCAGAACTCGTTAGGCCCTGTCGTTTCCCGAGCGTTTGGGACAAGAACTCAGAAGATGGCCACTCTCTCCACAATATAAACACAGCTTGTTCCGAAATCTCCTCTCCCTCTCTTCGGCTGATAAGCGGGTCCTCCCAAGTTGCATGGGCTCTTCAGGGGGAAGAACAGGGGTTTGGAAGTTGGGGGCCAAGCGAATCATGCTACGCCGCGACTGTTCCTTCTCAGAATTACCTTCCTTGAAACGCAAATCAACTTTGACACAGAGGGAGATAATGTCGTCCAAAGACGTAGGGAGTTCCTGGGATACCAACTCGTCTTTGATTCGGTCTGAAAGGCCCTGCCAGAATGTAGCTACTAGAGCCTCATCGTTCCAGCGAAGTTCAGAGGCCATGGTTCTGAAGAGGACCGCATACTGCCCCACAGACTGGTTTCCCTGGCGGAGACGTAGTAAGCCGGAAGCGGCATTGGACACCCTTCCTGGCTCATCAAATATTTTCTTGAAGGTGGACAAGAAGAGGTTGAAGTTATGTAGAATGGGGTCGTCCCTCTCCCACAAGGGGGAAGCCCATGCTAAAGCTTGACCGGACAATAACGAAATCACATAGGCCACTTTCGTTTTTTCGGCGGGGAAGTTCCCAGGTAGAAGCTCGAATTGTATGGAGCATTGATTTAAAAAACCTCTGCAATTTTTAGGGTCTCCATCGAACTTAGGTGGGTTAGGCAACCGTAGCTGCGAGGAAGAAGCTGCTGCTGCGGCCTGAGGTACAGGGGCCACTGCCGGCCCAGGTGATCCACCAGCCACTAGGGTGTTCTGGACAACATCCAAGCGAGTGGATAGACTATTGAGGAATTTTAAAAGTTGCTCTTGGTTAGCTTCTTGTTTATCCATCCTTCCTACTAAATGCTCCAACAGATCTTTAGCTGTGGTATCCATGGTCAGAGCAAACTGTAACAGATTCTGGATACTATATTACTAATCTTGATTAGCGCTGGCTTACCTGAGGTGCGGAGTCTAACGATCTCCCCGGTGTTCACCAAGAACCGCCGCAAGGCGGGGTGGGCTTCGCTGCCAGGAGTCGCAGGTCGCGGTCCCCAGGTTTGCCTCAAGATGTAGTACAGCGGAGTGAAGCGGTGGTAGCGGAGTCAACGAGCCGGTTCGGTACACAGGAATGGAGTCAGGCAGAATCAGAAGGCAACTCGGAGTCAACAAGCCAGGTTCGGTACACGGGTCACAAGAATAGGAGAATGGTCAGCAAGCCGGGTCGGTACACAGGGAATATAGAGCCAGGGAAGTCAAACAGGCAGAGATCAGCACACAGGAGACACAGGAACAGGAAGACACTGCAATCCACGAAGAGCAGGAGCCAGGAACAGGTAAGTGTTGCTCTGACACTCAGCGAGTGTCAGAGTGAGGTTTTTATACAGAAGGGGATTCAAAATCCCCGCCTCTAGGTTGTGGTCATGTGACCGCCTCCGGGTGCGGTCACATGGTCCTGAATGCGGAAGTGCGGCTGGACGGAGCGGCGGGGATAAGGTAAGTCCGTAACATTCCCCTCTGGGAAGATGACCGACTAACAGCAGCAACAGCAGCAGTGGCAGTAGTAGGCGTACCGCTGCAGGATTCCTCGGATGAATCCCGTATTGAGGAGGACTCAGTCTGGCTGCTGACTTGGGCTGCAGGACTGAATCTGATGGAGATTGTGGAGGAAGTTGACGAGGAGGGTGTTGCTGGTGTGTATCCAACTGGACCACGGGATTTAGGTGTCCCTGTACCGATGAGGGTCCTAGCCCCAGTTCCTGAACTAACCACTGAACTATGAAGGTTATTCAGGTGACGTATAAGGGAGGATGTTCCTAGGTGGGCAAGAGCCTTACCCCTGCTTATTTGAGCTTTACATAAGCTACATATGGCCATACATTGGTTGTCTGGATTTGGATAAAAATAACTCCAGACCGAAGAGGTGCATTTTTTGGTCTTCTGACCAGGCATGACGATGGGCTTTTTCATCCCATGGACATCAGCTGTTTCCCCCCCTGGTGCCTCATTTACAATAACCACATCACCATCCTCATCATCAAGTTCCTCCACAGCGCCAGCTACATCATCAATAGCCTCCTCCCGAGCCACCTCTTCCCGTACAGTGATGGGAAGGTCAGGCTTGACAACCACCAACATCCTTGGACTCGCCTTGTGGATTTGTGATAATTTCTCTTTAGAAGGCAGAGTTGTTTGCTGTTTTGTTGCTGACAGCATAACTCTCTTCAATTTTTTGTAGGGGGGGGAGGAGGAGGAGGGCTAAGATCCGTGGGTGAAGCTGAACCACTAGTCATGAACACGGGCCAGGGCCTAAGCCGTTCCTTGCCACTCCGTGTCGTAAATGGCATATTGGCAACTTTACGTTTCTCCTCAGATGATTTTAAGTTTCTCTTTTTGCTACTTTTTCTTAACTTGGGCTTTTTGGATTTTACATGCCCGGTACTACGAGATTGGGCATCGGGCTTGGAAGACGACGTTGATGGCATTTCATCGTCTATGTCATGACTAGTGGCAGCAGCTTCAGCATTAGGAGGAAGTGGGTCTTGATCTTTCCCTACTTTATCCTCCAAATTTTTGGTCTCCATTATATGTAGCACAAGATACTGCAGAATGTGTGAACTTGGTAATATTGCAGTACCAATGGACTTATACTGCTGGATTGGTTTTGCAAATTTGGTTATAATTATTATATATTTTTTTTTTTTTAAATTTTTTATTTTTTTTTACTTTTTTTTTATTTTTAAAAAACTTGGGAATAGTGGGGAAATAACTATGCCCTTAGAAGCACAGAGCACAGGACACAGCACCACTGGACTGAACAGGACACGGCACAGGACCCAGCAGCACTACGGAACTCAGCAGGACAGAGCACAGGACACAGCACCACTGGACTGATACTGCAGAATGTGTGAACTTTGTAATATTGCAGTACCAATGGACTTATACTGCTGGATTGGTTTTGCAAATTTGGTTATAATTATTATATTTTTTTTTTTTTTTTTAATTTTTTTTTTTTACTTTTTTTTTATTTTTTAAAAACTTGGGAATAATGGGGAAATAACTATGCCCTTAGAAGCACAGAGCACAGGACACAGCACCACTGGACTGAACAGGACACGGCACAGGACCCAGCAGCACTACGGAACTCAGCAGGACAGAGCACAGGACACAGCACCACTGGACTGATACTGCAGAATGTGTGAACTTTGTAATATTGCAGTACCAATGGACTTATACTGCTGGATTGGTTTTGCAAATTTGGTTATAATTATATATATTTTTTTTTTAATTTTTAATTGTAATTTTTTTTTTACTTTTTTTTTATTTTTTAAAAACTTGGGAATAATGGGGAAATAACTATGCCCTTAGAAGCACAGAGCACAGGACACAGCACCACTGGACTGAACAGGACACGGCACAGGACCCAGCAGCACTACGGAACTCAGCAGGACAGAGCACAGGACACAGCACCACTGGACTGATACTGCAGAATGTGTGAACTTTGTAATATTGCAGTACCAATGGACTTATACTGCTGGATTGGTTTTGCAAATTTGGTTATAATTATATATATTGTTTTTAATTTTTAATTGTAATTTTTTTTTTACTTTTTTTTTATTTTTTAAAAACTTGGGAATAATGGGGAAATAACTATGCCCTTAGAAGCACAGAGCACAGGACACAGCACCACTGGACTGAACAGGACACGGCACAGGACCCAGCAGCACTACGGAACTCAGCAGGACAGAGCACAGGACACAGCACCACTGGACTGATACTGCAGAATGTGTAAACTTTGTAATATTGCAGTACCAATGGACTTATACTGCTGAATGTGTGAACTTGGTAATATTGCAGTACCAATGGGCTTACACTGCAGGATTGGTTGTGCAAATTTTGTGGTAATTAAAAAAAATTAAATTAGTTTTTGGTATTTTTTTAAATAACTTTTTTTTATTTTTTTAAACACAGGGGAATATTGGGGAAATAACTATGCCCTTAGAAGCACAGAGCACAGGACACAGCACCACTGGACTGAACAGGACACAGCACTGGACCCAGCAGCACCACTGACCTCAGAAGGACAGAGCACAGCACACAGCACCACTGGACTGATACTGCAGAACACAGCACAGCACAGCACAGCACAGCACAGCACAGCACAGAACTAAACAGCACAGCACGAGATCTACCAGGACAGAGGACCACCTAACACACCCTCCCTCTACCCTGATCAATGCCCGAGTGAAGATGGCGGCGACTAGCGGGGAATTTATAGGATCCGAGTATCGCGAGATCCGACAACGGGATTATGAGTCAGAGCCTCAGTTTCAGATTTGAATTTGGCGCCAATACCCGGATCTATCTCGGATCCGACTCGGATCGGCAACGTTCGGGTGGGCTCGGATTTCATAAATCCGAGTGCGCTCATCCCTAGTTTAGAGGGGGATTCCAGTCACCTGTAATCTCCCTTGCAACACATGCAAAATGTTTTTTTTTATAATAAATCCTGGTGTGTCTCTTTGGTCATTTAATATTTTAGAAGCTATGCAACAGAGACCCACTGACACTTGCGAAGCTTAAAAATGAAAGCACATGGCACATTAAAGGCGGCACGTGAATGTAAGCAACCGTACATTGGCAGAGCATGTTTGTAGTTTTAGGACAACCACAAAGCTACAATCCACCTAATACTGGCAAAAACTATTTAAACAAAGTATTTGAAAATGACAAAAGGAAGAATGTGTTAGTTTTACCCTAAATACAGCTATAATAATTATAATAATATTAACAATAAGAGAGCTATTGAAAAAGGCAGCCCTTGTTCCTATCATGAGTCAGCAATCTCGAGACCTCCTGTATCAAAGTTTTCCATGAAAACTTCCCCATACAGGACTATATAAAATGTTGGATCAAAGTCACATACAAGTCAGCAATACAGATCTGGATAGAACTAAACTAGCAAGAAAGCAGCTCATCTAAAATGTAAGTTATGGGAAAATATTATTATCTGTCTGTACCTACTATTTAGGTCAATTTTGCTCCTATCCATGGAGCCTTTAAACTGCATTACCACTTGGAATAATTTTTCCTAAGGTGCACCCCACATAGCCGGATCGACGGGGCTTTAACAGTTCTCTGATAATGTACCAGCCAATGAATTTTGTTGATCATCATTAAATGGCTGCGGAGGCGCAGAACCAATTATGGCCAGATTTATGAAAGACATGGTGGAGGATTCCGGCTAGGTGATAACGCAGCTTTAAGTTAGCGGCACAGGAAATGTCTCTTTTAGGCAGTCTTCCTCAGGGGGTATCAGGGGGTATGAAGTCATCCACTTACTGGCCCATTGGTCACTGATTGGAGGGAGCTCAACATGATGTAAGCGTAAGTCTCAGCAGAACCGCCTCCAGTCCCCATAATCGTTCTGCTTCAAGTCCCTGTTGTAGTGACCTCTGGTGACCATATCAGTGTGTTAACTGGGGCAGGAGGCAGAAACGACATAGCACTCTGCTGATGACTTTTCCAAATTAAGCCCTTCTTTATGAGGGCCCTATATCTTCAGGGACCTCTAGACAATGGGGTCCCGAATGTGGGAACCAACCATAGACAAACCGAGGGGGGCAGGGGTTTCCTAGTGCATGTAAACCCCTGTTCAAGCCTGGGGAACTGTATAATTGAGGTGGCTGGACCCTGCTCCTGCTTTACACAGCTCTGCTTGAAAAGGGAGAGCTGCGTGCACCTATCAGTAGTGCAGACAGCATTGCCCATGTGTATTATGGGGATAGGAAGAGTTTGAGAGCAGCCAAGCACTGTCTAAAATTATAGCTACGCCCCCATGCATGCTGGTCACGCCCACTGGTGGCGTGGGATGGAAACCCCCCTCTACAAATCCTGCGTTTGCCCCTGCCAACATTAATCTTAGGGGAATAAGAAGGTTCACCGAAAAGGTGCTATTTATTCTTTAAGGTATGCAAGTTATCTGTTGTTAGCAGTAGCACCGGCCTCCCCTTAGCGCAGAGGAAGTACAAAACCTTTGTGGCTGCCCTCAGTGTAACAGAAATATGTTAAAAATAAATGTTGCATTAGTTGTCACATTAGAAGTGAAGCAATGTCCTTCATGAGCCTCCATCAACTCAGCCGTAACCATCGTGAGTGGTGAAGTCATTCCTCGTGTAATACACAAGTGAAGTTGATATATATGTACAAATTCCTGTAAATAATGTCTGTATTAACAGTGTTCTATTGTAATTGCTGATAATCAGTGAGTTATTATGTGTGCTTCACCCACTACTGTAAATTATTACAGATAGTATAAATCACTCCCTACTGTAAACTAAAGGGATATAACAAGTCACCTTTCTTTGAGTGCTACAGTATTCTGCCTTTATGCTTACAGAATTCTCCTTCGGCTTATCTTATCCCGATAATTTACAACGTGGATTGCAATATCCCAGATATTCTACATGTACAGTAGCTGATTCTGTAATTATATATAAACTGCTTTATTTAGCTCCAGTGCAATGTTGTGGCTTTGTCTCCTGGCTGCTCTGCTTCCTTTGGCGAGGACCAGCCCGTATCAGGATGATACGCTGGAGTCTGAGTGGATGCTGTGGAAGAAGACTCATGGGAAACAGTATAACAGCCAAGTAAGCACTTCGATCACGGTGTATGTGATACTGCAGAAATTTAAGTAACTTATCCTTTCTGTGGGCTTCTCTCCACTTTGCTATCCCTTTTTCAACGTTTTCCTCCTCGCCACGGCCCTTCCATCTCCATTGGCCCCTCTTTGTTTCATCCTTTTTTCCCTCCCCCCTTTTCCCCTTCCTTTGTCTTTTCTGCCTTACTGGCTCCCCTTTTCCTTCTCTCCTCCTAAAAACTCTATCTCTCCCAATCCACAAACATCAACTACTTCCCTCCACCATCACCATCTCCACCAACACCTAACTCCATCCCTCTACCAACACCAGCTCCATCCCTCCAACAACACCATCTCCATCCCTCCACCAAAACCATCTCCATCCCTCCACCATCACCATCACCATCACCATCTCCATTCCTCCATCAAAACCAGCTCCATCGCTCCACCATCACAAACCCTCCACCATCACCATCCCTCCCCCATCACCATCCCTCCATCATCACCATCTTCATCCCTCCACCAAAACCATCTCCATCTCTCCACCATCACCATCTCCATCTCTCCCCCATCACCTTACCTCCCCCATCACCATCTCCTTCCCTCCACCATCACCATCCTCATCCTTCCACCATCACCATCCCTCCACCATCACCATCTCCATCCCTCCACTATCACCATCGTCATCCCACCACCAACACCATCTCTCTCCACTCAATTCCCTTCTTAATCCCATTGTCATTGTCCTCTCTTCATAATCCTTATATTAACATGTCCCTTTCTTTACTATTGCCATCCTGTTCCCCTCATCATCATCACCCTTCCCCCATCAAATTCCTTTTATCATTGTAATTATAATAGATAACAGCCACATTCACATAGTCATCATTAACCCCCTCATCCTTATTAACCCCCCATATTCAGTCATCATTAACCGTTCTTTCCTGCATCATCATTAACTCCGAGCCTTCACCCTCCATTATTATTAACCCTCCCTCATTAACCCGTCATCTTCTGACACTAACTCCTTTATTATTAATCCCTCCATCCTCCGTCATTAACTTGCACCTTTTGCTAGTATATAAATTAACTGAACAATGTTCCTTTTTTTTAATGTTACATTTGAGGGGATGAGGCACTTGCTGTGTATAGTAATAGTTATAGGCTTATTGTGTATATTAATGCACTTGGACTAAGGAGAGGGGCTTTCTATGTATATCAATACTCGTGGGATGAGGGTCTTATTGTATATAGTACTTCACTTAGGGTGAGCTTGATGTCTGTCTAAAGAAAAAATATTTCAAAAGTGGTTTAGAATAACTACTAAAGGATTGTGTAGGTATATGTTGGATGTGAGTTTTGATATGTAACTGGGCCACTCACCCACATAACTTTACTGTATTCATTCCTGTCCTCAGCTGGATGAGGTTAAGAGAAGTCAGATCTGGAAGAAAAATCTGAAAATGATCATCAACCACAACAAAGAGTACGTGGAGGGGAAACACACGTACGATCTGGCCATGAATCACCTGGGAGACATGGTGAGAGACAGTGACTAAATACCACATGCGCTACATGTAAACTCCTTGTGTCATTGAGGCTATGGACTGCGCAATAACTCATGTTCGGAGCGTTTATCCTGTGAAAATTTATTTTACAAGTGTACAGTGTTCCTCAATTCACCTGCACAGATGACTTTCTACGTAAAGTTCCTGTGAAGTTTTGTGGCCACCAAAATTGTGAATGCTATTATTTATAAGCCCAATTTGTTGTCATCTGAAAGTCCAAGTAATCAAGTAATGAAATATTTATTCCTGGCACTGTTTTAGTCACTTGATAACAATAGATGATGATAAAAATCCACTGCACAATTTTCTCTATCTACTGTATATTTATAATCTATATAAAAGGCTATGCATTTCTGAGCTAATTATCATACATTAGATAACTGGGATTTTAATACTTAACTAAATAAGTCCGCTATACTTTCTAGGTTCTTCGTTAAGAGGGAGCTGTGTTATTAACTGTGCAGACACAGAGTGGCTGACAGCTTTGCAGACTTGTTTTGCAGAGTACACTGTGTAGATTTTCCATACATTGTTTATATTTGAAAATTACAAATTTGAGCTTTTTGGTTTTTTTTCTAAACATGTTTTCTATAAAGTATTTATTGTTCAATAGGAAGGTTTGTTCCATTTTCATTTGTTGCTTTAAAAGGTTTGGTTAGTCTCCATTAGGAGGGAAGGGCATATATTTATATAAGACTTACAATACCTAAGATTTCTTTTTCTTTACATGCACGCACACAAAAATACAATGACAGTCTTAGGCACAAAGTCATGAACATAATGGTCCTGCATTATTAAGGAGAGCAAAGCATAGAAAAGGAGTAACTTTGCACCTGGGCAAGACCATGTTGTATTGGAGGGGGAGGTATATATACAATGTGGGGACAGATTTATAGTTGGGGCAGGACATGGCCTAGATCAACCTTAAATTTCAATGTAATAATAAAGCTATCAAGTATTTGTGTGCTAGATGAAAAAACAGCCAGTATGTAACTTATGTGCAAAATAATAGACTAATTTGCACCCCTTGCATTGTAACATGGTTTGTCCCGGAGAACATTTACACCTTTTATTTTTGCCTTACTTTCCTTAATGACTCAGGCCCAATATGAGGCCAAATACTGTTTTTTCTGTTTACACATGGACTGCATGTCATTTTGTTCCAATGACAGACCAGTGAGGAAATTGTTCAGACGATAACTGGATTAAAGGTACCGTCCCATCACCTGCCTAACAACACGTACAAGCCGGATTGGACAGCACGAATCCCAAAGTATATTGACTACAGGAAGAAGGGTTATGTCACCCCAGTCCAAAATCAGGTAAACAAATTGAACACCAAGGCATCCAATCAGATTTCACACAAGAGAACTTCATTGTTGACAGTACTGGGTAGTTAAGGGAATTAAAAATGTGTGAAAACTCCATTAAAATAAAACATGTTAAATCGAATACGTCGGGACCAGTCAAAATATTGGCTCACTGGTCCATGTGAAGCAAGTGGCCAATGGCAATTGGTTGAGAGGTGCTAGAATTGCCTCCATGTATAAGTAAAATTGTCCACAATTATCCACAATTGTAATTTCCACTAGTGACACCATTAGGTCAGCAACTATAGTCAGGTTAGTTGTGGTCTTTATATTAAGTGACCCCCCCATTTTTTTTTTATGTTCACCAACACACAGTTGCCCCCAAGCAATTATAGTCAACTATAGTCGCTGACCACAATGGCTTCCGCTAATGGCCAACACAAGGGTGAGAGTAGTCAGGCAAGCTGGGTAAAACTATCAGTCAATACAGTACGATGTCAGCAGGCAGAGGTAGAAGTCAATAAACAAGCAAAAGTTCAAAGACAGACTTAGAAATGTGCTGAGTACAAATTGATGAAGTCAGCCTAGTACTAGTGAGCCTAAGCTGCGCCGACCAGATAAGGATTTTTTTTTTGTATATTTTCTTTAGTGAAAAAGAAAATTTATTATTTCAGTTACTGGTTGCATAATAAACCTGGTACTGTCAGAGAAGACGGGTCCTGGCATAGAAACTTATGATTCTTTTCAACTCATGCTCCTTGAGATATGTGTGAAAACCAACTCAAAAGTCAGTGTTACCTGACAGATCTCCAATTAGATGTTGCCAACGACTTGTACAGATTCCAGACACCATGGAACTCTTCACAATTCACCCTTCAGGGCAGCTGTAAATGCAGACTGATAGTGATGATTGACACTGCATGGCCATTGTTTTAATAACTACACGTATGTGTGCTACTAGCTAGCACAGAACATGTCTATTAAAGTAGTATAGACCATAAAAAACATTTTATGTACAGCACGTATTAAGAACATCTTGATTTTCGTTTCATGCGTGTTACGTCCGTATATAAACCAGGCCCTTGAAATTTGTGTTACAGACTTATCTTTCACATGGTAAGAATGTTTACTTCACATTTAGTTTTACAACAACCTCTCTCTTCCTATCAGGGTGCCTGCGGATCATGTTGGGCTTTCAGTTCAGTAGGTGCACTGGAGGGTCAACTCATGAAGAAGACTGGAACCCTGGTCTCCTTGAGTCCCCAGAACCTTGTGGACTGTGACTTGGATAACTACGGATGTCAGGGAGGATACATGACCAACGCATTTGGATACGTGAGGGATAATAAAGGGATAGACTCAGACGCTTTTTATCCGTATATTGGACAGGTGAGTTTCAGCTGAACTGGTCTACTGAGCTTAGACCTCAGTCAATGTAAAGAGGAATATGGTATAATTAATTTGTTCATTGTGAGAGACAATTTTGTACAGGACTTGGGCAGCTTGGCGGCTCAGTGGTTAGCACTTCTGCCTCACAGCACTGGGGTCATGAGTTTGATTCCCAACCACGGCCTTATCTGTGTGGAGTTTGTATGTTCTTCCCGTGTTTGTGTGGGTTTCTTCCTATGCTCCAACCTATACTAGTAGGATAATTGGCTGCTAAATTGACCCTAGTCTCTTTATTTTTAGGAAATTTAGAGTGTAAGCTCCAATGAGATGTGAGCGACAAATATTCTCTGTACAGTGCTGCATAATTGGTGGCGCTATATAAATGATGAAGATGATGGATTGTGTTGTAGCTTAGTACGGCTGACTGCTTCCTAATTTCACCTTTCCCAGTACAAGTTATGTGCACCTGGCTGTTGATTTTTGTCAAATTAGAACTTCAAGTTTACATTGTGTGCCCACATAAATTTGGACTGGTGTGCTTACATTGCTCGCTAGGGCTTATTCTTAAATCTCTCGCTGCCACTTTCATTTTCAAAACTAAAACAGAATACATACATTAGGAGAAAAGTAAAACACAAAACTAGAAGAGTGTAAGCCAGCGGTTCCCAAAGTGTGTGCCGTGGCTCCCAGGGGCGCCACGGAGCTGTCACAGGGGTGCCGTGGCCAGAAAGAGAAAAGAAAAAAAACTTACCAATCCGGCGGCACCCGGGACCCAGCATCCTCCTCTCTCCTGCCGCTTGTCACTGAATGTCGGGTGTGATGACGGACCGAACGGCCCTACGGATGCGGTACCCAGTCACTGAAGACAGCATCTATCTATCTCAACAGTTTCAAGCCATTATTATTTTAATCTTACCAGGACGAGGGCTGTCTCTACAACTCATCCGGAAGAGCTGCAGGCTGTAACGGTTTCAAAGAGATACCCAGAGGGGACGAGAAGGCCCTGAGAAGAGCAGTGGCCCAGGTTGGTCCTGTGTCCGTCAGCATCGATGCCAGCCTGGCCTCCTTCCACTTCTACAGTAAAGGTGAGCAATGCTTTCCTCCGTTGTCTCTATGCAGAGTTCTTAGTTGCCGAATGTTCCTAGGCAGAGCCTCCTCTGACTGAGAATGAGTTTACACATCTTATGGCGGAATTCTGGTGTAGTTTTTAATGTAGCAAATAAATGAACTAGGTGCCTGATGTTCTAATATTCTTTTGAAATGTCTTATTACAGTTATTATTTGTAATAACAGTTACATTAAAAACATCAATCCAGAGTAATAATTGTTTTAGGGTTGCACCTTTATAAGATCTACTAGACACTTCACCACTCCTAAATCTCTCCCCTTGATGAAGCTCACTGTATAAGTGTCTAATTCTATATTTATTGCTTAAGGAACTGTAGTAAACTTTCTAAATTATCTGAAGTTGGCCAGGATTGTTTATTCTGTTATTGGCATTATGTAGTAACAAAGCTGCAGGTACTTGTAAAATTGGTAGTTACTCAGGAATGATTTATCTTTTGGTTGCTGAAAGTAGTAGAGTGTTCATCCTGGATCAAAAACGTCATTGATGCATGCTAAGCGCCTATCTCTCCAGGTCAAACATTTTTTGTTCTCCAGACCTGCAATAACCAGAGGGTTGCCCCAGAACTTAGTATATTTAGTGGCAAGTTGAGAGAGTTTTAATTTCCTGTTTATGTTTGCCCAAACAGTATATGTGTTCTTAAAGAGAACATTCTGCGTTGCACTATTGGGGAGATGGGATTCAGGGAGATGGGCAGTAGGGAACAAAGAGCTCCCTTTCCAAATCTTGATTAACAAAAAATTACTGATCTAATAACCAATAATAATAGCCTCCTGTATCAATCGTTTGTCTGCCCCTGTCTCTTTAGATTGTAAGCTCTAGTGAGCAGGGCCACAGTGCTCTGCAGCGCCGTGCAGTATGGAAAACATACATATATAAAACAGGGACATACAAGGTAGACAAAACAAATGCAGACATGAAAACCAAGTATATGGAGGACCCTACTCAGTAGAGAGCTTACATTCTGTGAGGGTGCATCAATGTGAATAGTGATATCAAGTATAAGGTCACCTCTAAAAAGAGATGGGTTTTCAAAGAGCTTCTAAAGATTTGAAGGCTGTGGGAAAGTCTGATTGAGCGTGGTAGGGAATTCTATAAGTGGGGAGCAGCACGGGAGAAGTCTTGTAGGCAGGAGTGAGAGGAGGTTACCAGAGACGAGATAAGGCGAAGGTCAGAGGTAGCTCTAAAAGATCGTCAGGGAGACTGTTTTGATACGAGATTTGAAATGTATGCAGGGGTGGTGTAGTTGAGGGCTTTGTAGGTAAGGGTGAGTAATTTGAATTTGATTCTGGAGGACCCAGGGAGCCAGTGTAGGGATTTGCAAAGTGGTGCAGCAGATGTGGAGCGCTGAGAAAGGAAGATCAGTCTTTCAGCAGCATTTAGGATGGATTGAAGTGTGGATATATGTGCGTCAGAAATGCCAGATAACAGGAGGTTGTAATAGTCAAGACAGGAGATGATGAGAGAATGGATAATAGTTTTGGTAGCATGTTGAGTAAAAAAGAGCATATTCTGGCAATGTTTTTAAGGTGGAGTCTGGATTTGAGGAATAAAGCAGAGGGCGGAGTCCAAGTGTGACACCCAGGCAGCGGGCTTGGGAGACTGAGGAAACTGGTGTTATTGACAGTGAGAGAGATTTGAGGGTAGGTGGTGATTCTGGCAGGAGGGAACATAATAAGCTCTGTTTTGGACATGTTGAGCATTAGTGTTGGGACATCCATGTGGAGATACCAAAAATACAGTTGGTTACACGATATAGTAGAGAAGGGGAGAGGTCAGGGAATGAGATATAGATTTGGGTGTCATCAGTGTAGAGGTGGTATTGGAGGCAGAATGAGCAAATGAATGCCCAAAGAGAAGAGGTGTACGATGGAAAAAGTAAAGGGCCAAGAACAGAGCCTTGTGGGACCCCAAAAGATACTGGGAGTGGAGGGGAGGATGTGACAGAGGTAGAAACACTAAAGGAGCGGTTCAAACTTTTTAAACAGGACAAGCGAAGGTTTTGCCGTAGCCACCAATCAGATTCTAGCTATCATTCATCTAGTCTATTCTCCACCTTTCCTTTTTAGACGGTTTGATTATTCTACCACTAAGGATGATGGCACGGTGTGAGCATCTGATCCACTCTACCATATGTGTGTTGTCTCCTCAGGAGTCTATTATGATAAAAACTGTGACCCTGAGGGCATCAATCATGCTGTCCTGGCTGTGGGCTATGGAAATGTGAAGGGGACGAAACATTGGATCATCAAGAACAGGTAAATGGCACTGTTCTTAACACTACACTCAATGTAAATTTTTTTAACTTCCATTTATTGAGGTTTCATTGTATTCTACTAAATGGATTATTTCATAATTAACACTCAATACCATGATACACTGCTCAGCAGGCAAGGTTGGCTGGAAGAATTAAACTTCAGAGGTATTTCCATTGGCTGACCATTGCCCTAACGCACAGGACCCAAGCAGTTGTCCTGATACAATACGGAACCCTGTTGGCTCTGATCTAGACACTTCTCTCAGGCTAACAGGTGGGCAAGGTTTGGTAGTAAGCTGGATGGAAGGATGTTGATGGAGTTCCGGTGGCTTGTCCAATCAGCTGCATCGACAAACTTACAATAGGATTCTACTTACAGACTCCTGGATCTAATGCAGCACCAGAGTATCAGTACTATGTTGGTTCGTTTAGTATACATTGTTTTTATGACTAATGGAGTTCATTAAATGCAGCCAAATAACATTATATTTGTGTGATGTGCGATCTGTATATATGATAACCCAATAGACATGTAAACATGATAAACATCTTCTGTTCCTAAGATGTACCAACCATTTTTGCTTTGTTTCCCTTCAGCTGGGGAGAGCAGTGGGGTAGGAAAGGCTACGTCCTACTGGCCCGAGACAGGAAAAACGCCTGTGGCATTGCTAACCTTGCCAGTTTCCCGGTCATGTGAGCAGCCGAGCCATATTTCATACAAGAGGGCAGCATCCTTCCTGCAAAGTTTCATGTCTTCACATCATGATGCTCTCCTACCCTACCTTCATGGCCAATAGCTGACTCCATAAACAAGGACAAAATGTTGTTTGCAGTAATAACTTCTATAAGTTTTGTAACATTTGGGGGTATATTTACTAATCTGTGGGTTTGAAAAAGTGGAGATGTTGCCTATTGCAACCAATCAGATTCTAGCTGTCATTTTGTAGAATGTACTAAATAAATGATAACTAGAATCTGATTGGTTGCTATAGGCATCATCTCCACTTTTCAAACCCACCAGAAACTTTCAGCTTGTTAAATTTACCCCAAGTGATTTTCACGAGGTTGCCATGTAAATCCAATAATTCATATCTCTCTCAACCTGTGTTTGTGATATTTAGTGAGAGTGTTCACTTTGTGGTCAATGTGAGTAAATATCACATGGCCAAAGCACAGCATTTAAAATGCAGTCAATTGATTAGAAACAGGATATCACAGCATCACACCCCCTAGAATAGTCCAATAGTCCATTAATTGCCTATTAGGGCTCTTTCACATGAAAATATATCCATGTAAGGATCCTTGATTTGTTGTTAATCCCTGTTTTTGTTTGGCTAGTAGAAAACACTGCCACAATCTTTCAGGGACTAATTTCCAACAATGGTTATATATCTGTATGTTTGCTTTGTTTTCTTATGTGATACTTTTAAGAGAGAAGCGTTGCAAATGGAAATTTCAGTTCATGGCTAACGTACATAAATGTAATGTGCATTAAAAAATGGAAATGTCACATCATATCTTGTGTGTCTGTGGGATTTCACTAATTAGAAGCATACTGTGTGAATGTAAACATTGTTATGCTTGCATGTTGCACGTCTACCCTCTGTAACCATAAGTGTTTTATACCATACTTGTCTATTCTTCCAGAATGTCCGGTAGACTCCTGAACTTGGGTAGTTCGCCTGCACCCCCAGGAGAGCATTCTGCCCACTTCTTAGTAGGGATGAGCGCACTCGGATTTATGAAATCCGAGCCCACCCGAACGTTGCGGATCCGAGTCGGATCCGAGACAGATCCGGGTATTGGCGCCAAATTCAAATGTGAAACTGAGGCTCTGACTCATAATCCCGTTGTTGGATCTCGCGATACTCGGATCCTATAAATTCCCCGCTAGTCGCCGCCATCTTCACTCGGGCATTGATCAGGGTAGAGGGAGGGTGTGTTAGGTGGTCCTCTGTCCTGGTAGATCTCGTGCTGTGCTGTTTAGTTCTGTGCTGTGCTGTGCTGTGCTGTGCTGTGCTGTGTTCTGCAGTATCAGTCCAGTGGTGCTGTGTGCTGTGCTCTGTCCTTCTGAGGTCAGTGGTGCTGCTGGGTCCTGTGCTGTGTCCTGTTCAGTCCAGTGGTGCTGTGTCCTGTGCTCTGTGCTTCTAAGGGCATAGTTATTTCCCCAATATTCCCCTGTGTTTAAAAAAATAAAAAAAAGTTTTTTTAAAAAATACCAAAAACTACTTTAATTTTTTTTAATTACCACAAAATTTGCACAACCAATCCTGCAGTATAAGCCCATTGGTACTGCAATATTACCAAGTTCACACATTCAGCAGTAAAAGTCCAGTGGTACTGCAATATTACAAAGTTTACACATTCTGCAGTATCAGTCCAGTGGTGCTGTGTCCTGTGCTCTGTCCTGCTGAGTTCCGTAGTGCTGCTGGGTCCTGTGCCGTGTCCTGTTCAGTCCAGTGGTGCTGTGTCCTGTGCTCTGTGCTACTAAGGGCATAGTTATTTCCCCATTATTCCCAAGTTTTTAAAAAATAAAAAAAAAGTAAAAAAAAAATAAAAAATTAAAAAAAAAAAAAAAAATATATAATAATTATAACCAAATTTGCAAAACCAATCCAGCAGTATAAGTCCATTGGTACTGCAATATTACAAAGTTCACACATTCTGCAGTATCAGTCCAGTGGTGCTGTGTCCTGTGCTCTGTCCTGCTGAGGTCCGTAGTGCTGCTGGGTCCTGTGCCGTGTCCTGTTCAGTCCAGTGGTGCTGTGTCCTGTGCTCTGTGCTTCTAAGGGCATAGTTATTTCCCCATTATTCCCAAGTTTTTAAAAAATAAAAAAAAAGTAAAAAAAAATAAAAAATTTAAAAAAAAAAAAAAATATATAATAATTATAACCAAATTTGCAAAACCAATCCAGCAGTATAAGTCCATTGGTACTGCAATATTACAAAGTTCACACATTCTGCAGTATCAGTCCAGTGGTGCTGTGTCCTGTGCTCTGTCCTGCTGAGGTCCGTAGTGCTGCTGGGTCCTGTGCCGTGTCCTGTTCAGTCCAGTGGTGCTGTGTCCTGTGCTCTGTGCTTCTAAGGGCATAGTTATTTCCCCATTATTCCCAAGTTTTTAAAAAATAAAAAAAAGTAAAAAAAAATAAAAAATTTTAAAAAAATAAAATATATTATAATTATAACCAAATTTGCAAAACCAATCCAGCAGTATAAGTCCATTGGTACTGCAATATTACCAAGTTCACACATTCTGCAGTATCTTGTGCTACATATAATGGAGACCAAAAATTTGGAGGATAAAGTAGGGAAAGATCAAGACCCACTTCCTCCTAATGCTGAAGCTGCTGCCACTAGTCATGACATAGACGATGAAATGCCATCAACGTCGTCTTCCAAGCCCGATGCCCAATCTCGTAGTACCGGGCATGTAAAATCCAAAAAGCCCAAGTTAAGAAAAAGTAGCAAAAAGAGAAACTTAAAATCATCTGAGGAGAAACGTAAAGTTGCCAATATGCCATTTACGACACGGAGTGGCAAGGAACGGCTTAGGCCCTGGCCCGTGTTCATGACTAGTGGTTCAGCTTCACCCACGGATCTTAGCCCTCCTCCTTCTCCCCCCCCCTACAAAAAATTGAAGAGAGTTATGCTGTCAGCAACAAAACAGCAAACAACTCTGCCTTCTAAAGAGAAATTATCACAAATCCTCAAGGCGAGTCCAAGGATGTTGGTGGTTGTCAAGCCTGACCTTCCCATCACTGTACGGGAAGAGGTGGCTCGGGAGGAGGCTATTGATGATGTAGCTGGCGCTGTGGAGGAACTTGATGATGAGGATGGTGATGTGGTTATTGTAAATGAGGCACCAGGGGGGGAAACAGCTGATGTCCATGGGATGAAAAAGCCCATCGTCATGCCTGGTCAGAAGACCAAAAAATGCACCTCTTCGGTCTGGAGTTATTTTTATCCAAATCCAGACAACCAATGTATGGCCATATGTAGCTTATGTAAAGCTCAAATAAGCAGGGGTAAGGATCTTGCCCACCTAGGAACATCCTCCCTTATACGTCACCTGAATAACCTTCATAGTTCAGTGGTTAGTTCAGGAACTGGGGCTAGGACCCTCATCGGTACAGGGACACCTAAATCCCGTGGTCCAGTTGGATACACACCAGCAACACCCTCCTCGTCAACTTCCTCCACAATCTCCATCAGATTCAGTCCTGCAGCCCAAGTCAGCAGCCAGACTGAGTCCTCCTCAATACGGGATTCATCCGAGGAATCCTGCAGCGGTACGCCTACTACTGCCACTGCTGCTGTTGCTGCTGTTAGTCGGTCATCTTCCCAGAGGGGAAGTCGTAAGACCGCTAAGTCTTTCACAAAACAATTGACCGTCCAACAGTCGTTTGCCATGACCACAAAATACGATAGTAGTCACCCTATTGCAAAGCGTATAACTGCGGCTGTAACTGCAATGTTGGTGTTAGACGTGCGCCCGGTGTCCGCCATCAGTGGAGTGGGATTTAGAGGGTTGATGGAGGTATTGTGTCCCCGGTACCAAATCCCCTCGAGATTCCACTTCACTAGGCAGGCGATACCAAAAATGTACAGAGAAGTACGATCAAGTGTCCTCAGTGCTCTTAAAAATGCGGTTGTACCCACTGTCCACTTAACCACGGACATGTGGACAAGTGGTTCTGGGCAAACGAAGGACTATATGACTGTGACAGCCCACTGGGTAGATGCATCCCCTTCCGCAGCAACAGCAACAGCTGCATCAGTAGCAGCATCTACAAAATGGCTGCTCATGCAAAGGCAGGCAACATTGTGTATTACAGGCTTTAATAAGAGGCACAACGCTGACAACATATTAGAGAAAATGAGGGAAATTATCTCCCAGTGGCTTACCCCACTTAGACTCTCATGGGGATTTGTGGTGTCAGACAATGCCAGTAACATTGTGCGGGCATTAAATATGGGCAATTTCCAGCACGTCCCATGTTTTGCCCACACCATCAATTTGGTGGTGCAGCATTACCTCAAGAGTGACAGGGGTGTGCAGGAGATGCTTGCGGTGGCGCGCAAAATTGCTGGACACTTTCGGCATTCAGCCAGTGCCTACCGCAGACTAGAGGCACATCAAAAAAGCATGAACCTGCCCTGCCATCACCTCAAACAAGAGGTTGTGACGCGCTGGAACTCCACCCTCTATATGCTGCAGAGGATGGAGGAGCAGCAAAAGGCCATTCAGGCCTACACAGCCACCTACGACATAGGCAAAGGAGTGGGGATGCGCCTCAGTCAAGCGCAGTGGAGACTGATTTCCGTGTTGTGCAAGGTTCTGCAGCCATTTGAACTTGCCACACGAGAAGTCAGTTCCGACACTGCCAGCTTGAGTCAGGTCATTCCCCTGATCAGGCTGTTGCAGAAGCAGCTGGAGAAAGTGAGGGAGGAGCTGGTAAGCCATTGCGATTACACCAAGCATGTAGCTCTTGTGGATGTAGCCCTTCGTATGCTTTGCCAGGATCCGAGGGTGGTCACTCTTTTAAAGTCAGAGGAATACATTCTGGCCACCGTGCTCGATCCTCGGTTTAAAGCGTATGTTGTGTCTCTGTTTCCGGCGGACCACAAGTCTACAGCGGTGCAAAGACCTGCTGGTCAGGAGATTGTCCTCTGAAGAGGACCGTGACATGCCAACAGCTCCACCCTCATTTTCTTCCACATCTATGGCTGCGAGGAAAAAGCTCAGTTTTCCCAAAAGAGGCACTGGCGGGGATGCTGATAACATCTGGTCCGGACTGAAGGACCTGCCAACCATTGCAGACATGTCTACTCTCGCTGCATTGGATGCTGTCACAATAGAAAAAATTGTGGATGATTACTTTGCTGACACCATCCAAGTAGACATGTCAGACAGTCCATATTGTTACTGGCAGGAAAAAAAGGCAGTTTGGAAGCCCCTGTACAAACTGGCTCTATTTTACCTGAGTTGTCCCCCCTCCAGTGTGTACTCGGAAAGAGTTTTTAGTGCAGCGGGGAACCTGGTCAGTGAGCGGCGAAGGAGGTTGCTTCCTCACAACGTTGAAAAAATGATGTTTATAAAAATGAATAATCAATTCCTCAATGAAGTACAGCACTGCCCTCCAGATACTACAGAGGGACCTGTGGTTGTGGAGTCCAGCGGGGACGAATTGATAATGTGTGATGAGGAGGAAGTACACACTGTAGGGGGAGAGGAATCAGAGGTTGAGGATGAGGACGACATCTTGCCTCAGTAGAGCCTGTTTAGTCTGTACAGGGAGAGATGAATAGCTTTTTTGGTGTGGGGGCCCAAACAAACCAATCATTTCAGCCAAAGTTGTTTGGTAGGCCCTGTCGCTGAAATGATTGGTTTGTTAAAGTGTGCATGTCCTATTTCAACAACATAAGGGTGGGTGTGAGGGCCCAAGGACAATTCCATCTTGGAACTTCTTTTTTTGGCATTATATGACCAATCAACAGTCGTTTGCCATGTTCAAAAAGTAAAACCAAATTTTAAAAAATTCAAGAAATTAAACCAAAAGTAAAATGCCGTGTCATAATTTAAAACAAGAGATTTTGACGTGCTCTAAAACTACTGTATTGTTGTTTATATTTTATAAACACTACACTTGAAAGCTTGAGTCTTTCAATAAAAAAGTAACTGTCCATTGCACGAATATTTGCAACAGGGACAATTTTAGGGTTAAGAAAGCCAACTGATAACACTTCGACGCTGTCTGTCTTTATAAACACTACACTTGGAAGTTGGAGGAGGTATTGTGGCCCCGGCACCAAATTTACTACCGGGGCCACTCCACTGTGCAGTCCATATTTAGGTGTATCAGATATTAAACAACGGTGACAGTTGATGCCCAATTTTTTAATTATATTGTGGCCTCGGTACCAAATTGTGTACCGGGGCCACCACACTACGCAGTCCAGATACTTGTTTGGTGGAATTCAGACCAGTTGAGGGTTTTATTATTATATTGTGGGGACCACTCTATCTATACCACACTACAACTCTATACCACTCTATTTCATACTTTAATTCTATTTAATACTTTAATTCTATTTCATACTTTAATTCTATTTAATACTTTAATTCTATTTCATACTTTAATTCTATTTAATACTTTAATTCTATTACTAATTACCATAAAGAGGAACAAAATAAACCAATTTTACCAAAAGTATAATATGACTTAGACTTACAAACACTACACTTGAAAGATGGTGCCTTTAAATGAAAAAGTCAGTCTTCATTGCACGACTATGTGCAACAGGGACAGTTTTTTGGTTTACAAAGTCAACCAATAACACTTGGACCCTGTCTGTCTTTAACATACTTGATGGGATCTCAATGACGAATTGTCTGTACCATGTTTGGAGGAGGTATTGTGGCCCCGGTATCAAATTGGGTACCGGGGCCACCCCACTACGCAGTCCAGATACTTGTTTGGTGGAATTCTGACACGTGGAGGGTTTTTTAATTATATTGTGGCCTCGGTACCAAATTGTGTACCGGGGCCACCACACTACGCAGTCAAGATAGATAGATGCGTATCATAGATAAAGTACATTCAGTGGTGTGGGGCAAATTGAAAAATATTCAAAATGCACTGACATTATCAAAAACAAGAGGTTGTCACACGCTAAAACTCCAACATGTATATGATGGAGAGGATGGAGGAGCAGCCGTATGTGTAGTGTAATGCAGACCCGTTGAAGGTTTTTTATATATTTTATTGTGGTGCCCAGTGCCCACTCCTCTACGCAGTCCAGATACATTTATTGGTGCGAATCAAACAAGTTGATGGTTTTCTTATTATATATATTGTGGTGACCCACTCCTCTACGCAGTCCAGGTACATTTATTGGTGCGATTCATAAAAGTTCAGGGTTTTTAATATATATTGTGGTGACCCACTCCTCTACGCAGTCCAGGTACATTTATTGGTGCGATTCATAAAATTTCAGGGTTTTTAATATATTGTGGTGACCCACTCCTCTACGCAGTCCAGGTACATTTATTGGTGCGAATCAAACAAGTTGATGGTTTTCTTATTATATATATTGTGGTGACCCACTCCTCTACGCAGTCCAGGTACATTTATTGGTGCGATTCATAAAAGTTCAGGGTTTTTAATATATATTGTGGTGACCCACTCCTCTACGCAGTCCAGGTACATTTATTGGTGCGATTCATAAAAGTTCAGGGTTTTTAATATATTGTGGTGACCCACTCCTCTACGCAGTCCAGGTACATTTATTGGTGCGATTCATAAAAGTTCAGGGTTTTTAATATATATTGTGGTGACCCACTCCTCTACGCAGTCCAGGTACATTTATTGGTGCGATTCATAAAAGTTCAGGGTTTTTAATATATTGTGGTGACCCACTCCTCTACGCAGTCCAGGTACATTTATTGGTGCGATTCATAAAAGTTCAGGGTTTTTAATATATATTGTGGTGACCCACTCCTCTACGCAGTCCAGGTACATTTATTGGTGCGAATCAAACAAGTTGATGGTTTTCTTATTATATATATTGTGGTGACCCACTCCTCTACGCAGTCCAGGTACATTTATTGGTGCGATTCATAAAAGTTCAGGGTTTTTAATATATATTGTGGTGACCCACTCCTCTACGCAGTCCAGGTACATTTATTGGTGCGATTCATAAAAGTTCAGGGTTTTTAATATATATTGTGGTGACCCACTCCTCTACGCAGTCCAGGTACATTTATTGGTGCGAATCATAAAAGTTCAGGGTTTTTAATATATATTGTGGTGACCCACTCCTCTACGCAGTCCAGGTACATTTATTGGTGCGATTCATAAAAGTTCAGGGTTTTTAATATATTGTGGTGACCCACTCCTCTACGCAGTCCAGGTACATTTATTGGTGCGAATCAAACAAGTTGATGGTTTTCTTATTATATATATTGTGGTGACCCACTCCTCTACGCAGTCCAGGTACATTTATTGGTGCGATTCATAAAAGTTCAGGGTTTTTAATATATATTGTGGTGACCCACTCCTCTACGCAGTCCAGGTACATTTATTGGTGCGATTCATAAAAGTTCAGGGTTTTTAATATATATTGTGGTGACCCACTCCTCTACGCAGTCCAGGTACATTTATTGGTGCGATTCATAAAAGTTCAGGGTTTTTAATATATATTGTGGTGACCCACTCCTCTACGCAGTCCAGGTACATTTATTGGTGCGAATCATAAAAGTTCAGGGTTTTTAATATATATTGTGGTGACCCACTCCTCTACGCAGTCTAGGTACATTTATTGGTGCGATTCATAAAAGTTCAGGGTTTTTAATATATTGTGGTGACCCACTCCTCTACGCAGTCCAGGTACATTTATTGGTGCGAATCAAACAAGTTGATGGTTTTCTTATTATATATATTGTGGTGACCCACTCCTCTACGCAGTCCAGGTACATTTATTGGTGCGATTCATAAAAAGTTCAGGGTTTTTAATATATATTGTGGTGACCCACTCCTCTACGCAGTCCAGGTACATTTATTGGTGCGATTCATAAAAGTTCAGGGTTTTTAATATATATTGTGGTGACCCACTCCTCTACGCAGTCCAGGTACATTTATTGGTGCGATTCATAAAAGTTCAGGGTTTTTAATATATATTGTGGTGACCCACTCCTCTACGCAGTCCAGGTACATTTATTGGTGCGAATCATAAAAGTTCAGGGTTTTTAATATATATTGTGGTGACCCACTCCTCTACGCAGTCCAGAAAGATACCTTGTTGCAACGTTTTGGACTAATAACTATATTGTGAGGTGTTCAGAATACACTGTAAATTAGTGGAAATGCTTGTTATTGAATGTTATTGAGGTTAATAATAGCCTAGGAGTGAAAATAAGCCCAAAAACTTGATTTTTAAACTTTTTATGTTTTTTTCAAAAAAAATCCGAATCCAAAACCTTAAATCCGAACCGAGACCTTTCGTCAAGTGTTTTGCGAGACAAATCCGAACCCCAAAAATAACGAAAATCCGGATCCAAAACACAAAACACGAGACCTCAAAAGTCGCCGGTGCACATCCCTACTTCTTAGTGATGTGGGTGGAATAGGGAACTTGATGCAATTGCGTGGCCAATATGACACAAATGACTGCACCACATCTCCCAATTCCTCACTTACCCCTCGATGGATCTCACAGAGGGTAGAGGAGGAAAGTTAGCAAGTATGTTTTATACATATTAGATATGGAAATTTTGTGTGTTAATCTTTTTATCACGTTGTTCAGAGTTTGCAACAAAATGCGTTTCACAGTCAAAGTACAAAAAAGAGGCGCAAAATGTGTCACATTAAAAGGATAACATGGCTCCACACACCAAGGAACATCACTTAGACTGTTCCCTCTACACCCTATATATCTTATCATGAATCTCGCTCTGCAAAAGAAAATCTTGTTTTTGCACAGCTTTACAACATTGCACCCACTCCATACTTTACAAGGAATGCCATCACCTTGTCCAATGCGTCCCATCAGCTGGTGTAAGCTTAAATCAAAGAGTCTTCACATCAAGTACTGAATTCAGCGCAGGTAACTGCGCTACTAAAGCAAGTGGGAAGTTCAGAAGCTGAACATTTGGTAGTCTGTGAAAGTGGTCAGTTTAGAGGGTCTGCACTTGAAACACTGCCCTACAAAACTTTTAACTGACCAGGCATCAATCTCATACTTACCAACTTGTTACATCTTGAGAAGTGTGAGGATTGATGGGGGTGGGGCGCATCGAATGGCGTTATTATTGCCCCCCGTCCCCACAAGACAATAACACAAAGGGTCATTTTGCCAAGGGGGCCGGCGGCCAAAAATGACACAATTCACCCCAAATTTGCGACATGGAGGCTCCCATCCTCTCCACTTCACTAGGCAGCAGACAGGATACTGGAGAATAGCTTGTTCTCCTGGGAGTCTGGGAGACCTGCCCAGAATTCTGGGAGAGTGGGCAAGTATGATCTATCTCCCAGAATCCTCCAGTCCTGTACTCATCAGGAGGAGGAAGAAGTAGAGGAGGTACAATAGAAGGAAATATCTCCCATTGTACAGTCTCTATCTCCTCTGACAATCACCTGCATGCTGCTTACAAACACTAAGATGGGGATATGTCTGTGAAGGAGGCAGAATACTGGCAGGTATTTAAAGCACAATCTCATCCCAACAGAGAGAATTTGTTAGCAGCCAAATAACCTACCGGTATGTTTTTGGAGTGTGGGGGGAAACCGGAGCACCCGGAGGAAACCCACGCAATGACGGAGAGAACATACAAACTCCTCACAGATAAGGCCATGGTCGGGAATTGAACTCATGACCCCAGTGCTGTAAGGCAGAAGTGCTAACCACTACGCCACCGTGCTGCCCACTTAAGGATATGTACAGTTTTGTGCATTTTTTGTTTACTTGTTTAAACTCAACGTAAATTCTACCTCCATTTTAAAATTCCATTCTTTACAGGAGAAGCCAGTTTGTCCTGTGCAGAGAGGCCCAGCTACGCTGCTACAGACTTTGCCAGTGTTAGCAGCTTTCAGCCGCTGGTTAACAAAGCTTTCATGCTTTACAAAAGAAATCCATAAAAAGGAAGAAAAATATAAACTTTACTTGGATATCCTAAGAATCAAAAGAGTCAGTTTAGTCATCACATAGCAAAAAAGGTGTGGATTTAATATCAATAGCCAGCATACCATGCAAATATTTTATGTCTATGTGCTACCATCTATATATATAAAAGGATAACGCTGCTCCTCACCTTTATATGTTTGTGGTGAAACACTAGGTGGCAGTAAAGAGCTATAACACAACAGATAATGGTACATGTGTGTGGTGAATCACTAGGTGGCAGTAAAGAGCTATAACAACAGACAACTGTACTGAAATGCATTTGATGTAACTATATGCTACAATTTATATATATAAAAGGCTAACGCTGCTCCTCACCTTTATAAATACACACACAAAACACATAAACAAATTTGGTAAAATGTTTGCAAATGACTCTTTTGTGTACTTGACTATTCCTACTGTCTAGAATTTCCTAGTTTATTGGCCTTATTTTGTTTGGTGTATAAGAGCAACTGGCAACAAACAAACAAGCATCACATTATATCCGAAAAACATATCAGTATAACCGCACTGAGTAGCAGAGGCAGTGCACCCTGAGCCGAGATGGGCAGGATACAGGCAGCAACCTGACTAATTTAAGGAGGCTTTGAGGTCCAATTGACATATAATAACAATGAATGTGCATGAAAAATCCAGAAAGTCCCCTGGATCCACTGCAACTTGGAAACCCATATGGTCAGAAGAGCAGGCAGAACAGTACAAAGAGACGGCAATATTCATAACTTAGATAGTACGCTCCTCTGAGCAGGGCCATCTCTCCTCCTGTTTCCACCACTTCTAACTCTGCTCTCCAGCTACTTTGCCCTCCTCCTCGAGAACCCTCCTCCCCCCGTCCCCTCTGGGGGTCTCCCTGTCTTCCGCGCCCTCCTTCTTGGGCTCCGTTGTTTGCCGATCCTCCCTCCCCCTTTCCCCGCCCTCTCTAGCTGTGCATTGAGCTTACTGAGTTACTGTGCTTACTGTTTACTGTACTGTGCTGTCTCACCTCGTATTGTAATTCGTTTTGTCCCTGTACGGCGCCACGGACACCTTGTGGCGCCCTATAAATAAAAATTAATAATAATAATAATAATAACAAGCGCGTCGAAAGGGTGCCCAGGGGTCTAGTCCAGTATGGAGTGTCTTGCCATAGAAGGCAAGGCAAAATTGGAGTTTAGCCGACATCTCCAAAGGTTTTCATACTTTAAGTGGCATTTTCTGCTGGTATAGACAAAACATTTGTGACCCACCACAGTATTAACTAGGTTAATCCAGTCCCCGATAGACAGGTCAATGGGTGTCATCCACAATCTAGCTATACAGACCTTGGCCACCATAAGCACATTAATAAGATATTGTCTAGTCCAGTGGATCCCAAACTTCCTCAGTTCAAGGCACACTTAGGGTCTTCATAATTTTTTCAAGGCACCCCTAAGCCAAAATAATTACCAAGTAGTCCCCACCTTCCTTACTACTGACCCTGGCCGAGGCACCCCTGTGAGATCACCCCAGGGAGCCAAGGTGCACAGTTTGGGAACCACTGGTCTAGTCACATTATTTACCATATCCTTCAATTACAGGCCAAAGAGACAGATGCCTGGAGAATACAACAGGACTCTAATCCCAGATTTACTGATATATTTAATGACTCTGGTCTAAAAAAATGCTTAATTTATGGGCACTGCCATATGAGTTGCCAAAACGAGCCACAGGAATCCCCATATTTGGGGTCTGTTCCAGTCTAAATTTAGGCAGTCTTCATGGAGTAAGGTTTCCTCTATATAATATATGAATCTGAATTTGTTGAAACTTCAGGAACCTCAATGCCAAGTTTATCTGATTTTCTGTTTCAGTAAACTGAATGATATCCCTGTCAGACGAGTTTCACATTTACATTAAAAATTATTAAGCTTTTTTTTCCTATGGGTATTTACTATAATTTCTATAGGGTTTGACTTAGGTGCTAGGTCAATGTCATATATGTCGATAATAGGTCCCGATGTGAACCTTAATGGCACTAATTCAAAGCACTGGCTTCCAAAGCAGAAATTGCTTCTGCAAAGAGCATAAGAGGGCAAGTAAAACAGAGAGAGCCAGAGGCAAGAAGAACAAAGCTACAGTAAGGTAATTAAATCAAGGTGTCACAACAAGACCCACCTGGATGTGTCCGACATGTGGGTGTAACAGGGTTAATCAAAATACAACCTAAAAAAGAGTAACCCCCCCCTCTCCCCAACCACAATCCATCTCTATCAAATTATTATTAAAAACATAACATTTTATCCACTAAGATTTAGTTCAAAGGATGACAGTATTAGGAAGTATTCAGTTATCAATATTGCAATATATCAACTATTTTAGTTTATATTCGGACATTCATCCTATATCTGAATAATGTAGATAGTTTCAGCACCGATAAGGAATTTTATATGTGAACTTATAAGAAATCAATAGTAACCTTTTTTCATTGTCTTCATCTATCTAATAAAAATAAAGATAGTTTATGTAGCAATTTTTACACTACCTATTAATTCAATATAGTTGTTACTTGAGTATACTGTAGTAACAACTATGTCACGGAATTGCAGAGACGGCCGCTAACCGGTATTGGCACAACTGAACAGGGAGGCGCGGAGTCTAACGTACTGCCGGTATTCACCAGGGACCCCTGCAAGGGGGTTTGGGCTTAGCTGCAGAGGGTACGCAGGTCGCGGTTCTCCAAGACAGTCACCGGTGTAGTGACAGTAGTAGACAGGCGTATTCAGGCAATCCAGGTCAGAGCCAACCGAGCGGTGCAGTACACAGGGAGGACCCAGAGAGAAGTCAGGTCAAGCCAAATAGTCAAACCAGCCGGGCAGCGAGGTACCAAAACGAAACACAGGAAAATAGTCACAGGAAGCCGAGTCAGAACTGAAGTACACAGGATCAGAAGTACAGGAAACGGTGGAGCAGAAGTGAACCAATACTATAGCACTAGACATGTGTCAGAGGGTGCTTTATAGTAAGGATGCATAAGGTGCATCCTGATTGGGTTAGGGAGATTTTGGCGGTCAGACTGCAGACAGGAAGGCAGAGAAAGCATCACGCTGCTAGGCAACAGGACGCGAATGCGAGAAGGTGCAGGCGACCGTCTCCTGCACCAAGTGCCAGTGCGGAGACGGCGCCTGACAAACTATATTAATTCAATGTAGTTGTTACTTGAGTATACTCATTCAGGTTGGAACTTATTACAGTATCTTTATTTCTGTGTTTTTGTTCTGAAATATCACATTGTTATACTTGGCTCCCAGATTGGGATACCTGTTTTTCAGCAGCATTTTTACAATTATACTTTATTAATGATTTTCTTGTGATGTAATGCGGACTGTGTTATATATGTCCCATAGATTTTGTATCAATTATCCTATCTCACTAAGCTCCTTTTACAAAATGCCGTGTTCACGGCTAGAAGTGATAAAGCCATTGATTTGGAAACTATATTTTCAATAACGGAAGAGAGTCAGAAACCACTTGTTAATGAGGGCAATCTCTGATCTAGATGTGAAAAGATTAGAAAAACTTCCAATGAATGAAATAAAATGCTGGTGAGGCTAAGGCTGGTACAGTATTGGCAGGGAGTACTCACATTTGCAGAAAAGCCGCGTGGCTTCTTTCGCTCATTGGGAGATGCATTGCCTGCAGCACGTGTAAAAATATGAGCACCAAACTGAATCTAGCTTTCCATTCTACAAAGACAAGACAGGAATATAAGATTAAAGACTTTCTATCATGTGACTCAAAAGATGTCATATATCTCCTAGAATGCTGGTGCCAACAGCAATATGTTGGGCGTACAACAAGAACACTAGGTACAAGTACACGGGCAGCTTGGTGGCTTAGTGGAGGCACTTCTGCCTTACAGCACGGGGGTCATGAGTTCAATTCCCGACCATGGCCTGATCTGTGAGGAGTTTGTATGTTCTCCCTGTGTTTGCGTGGGATTCCTCCGGGTACTCCGGTTTCCTACCACACTTCTAAAACATACTAGTAGGTTAATTGGCTGCTAACAAATTGACCCTATTCTGTGTCTATCTGTGTTAGGGAATTTAGACTGTAAGCTCCGATGGAGTGAGTTCTCTGTATAGCGCTGCAGAATTAGTGGCACTATATAAATAAATGGTAATAATAATAATACAAGATTAGCAGAGCATGTACGAAAAATTACGACAGGACTAGAGTCTCATAATGTATCACAGCATTTCAAAATAGCACATGGCAGTGATCCCCCATCATCAAAATTACTAGCGATAAGAAAAGTGCTGAGGAATTGGAGGGGTGGGGACGTCATCAAATGGATCAGCAAAGAAGAGCTAGCTAAGGTGTATTTATGAACTAAAGACCGTAACCCCAGGAGGACTAGATATTGATTTTGATATTAAGAGCTGTGTGCAGTGGTCACCAAACCTGGATGGCTAGTGCAGAGGTTTCTGTAGTCTATTGTCATACCACCCTGGTAATGTCCAACTCCATCCGCACTTGGAAGCGATGCAGAGTGGGCTGGACCAATACCTTGTTCGGAAGAACAAGGGAACATTCGGTACTGTAGACAACTAACCTCAACCAACATTTGTAGCCTGACCAATTAATCACCTAAAAACTACACCAGCCCAATAGTAACATCAGGGTGCGTTTTGATCCACCTCAACCCCAAGAACTCACAACTCTCCTGTAAACACCCACCGATAGACCCCCTCCCTTTCTAATCCAGGTAAACACGAGACCAAGGTGTTTACTCAATCATGGAGGAATGCGACATATGAACATATTAGCTTAATGTGTACTGTCCCTGGTATGGCATTATACTTTTCGTCCTTCAATACCAGATATTATTATCAATACATGTCCTTTTTACGACCAGCGTGCCAACAGACAAAACAGAACAATATAGCTTACAGACAAAACTTTAAATGGCAATCTCAGAACATAAAATACTTAGGGCCTGATTCATTAAGGAACTTAAATTAAGAAGTTTCTTATTTCAGTCTCCTGGACAAAACCATGTTACAATGCAAGGGGTGAAAATTAGTTTTCTGTTTTGCACATAAGTTAAATACTGACTGTTTTTTCATTTAGCAAACAAATACCAACATTAAATTTCAGTGTATAAATAAGCTATCAAGTATTTGTGTGATACATAAAAAAACAGTCCGTATCATCATCATCATCATGTTATTTATATAGCGCCACTAATTACGCAGTGCTGTAAAGAGAACTCATTCACATCAGTATTTAACTTATGTGCAAAACAGAAAACTAATTTGCACCCCTTGGATTGTAACATGGTTTTGTCCAGGAGACTGAAATAAGAAACTTCTTAATTTAAGTTCCTTAATGAATCAGGCCCTTATTGTTTATATTACAAAAATTTACAATTAACTTTTCCAAGCAAGTTATCCTGCACTGATATCCATTATTACAACTGATCTATCTACCTGGACTAAGCTATTAATCTTGTGGATAGGGTCCATTAATGCAGTTAAAATGATTATACTACCTAGGTTGTTTTATCTATTTCAACCTTTACCAATCAGTCCCCCACCTAGATCTTTAAACTTCTTAAAATGTATATTACCCTTTTCATTTGGGCACATATGCGCCCCAGAATAAATCATGCATATTACAAAGACCATCCACTCACAGCTCGATCAGTGTCTTCAGTGGCACTCTCCCACTAACTCTAAGGTTTGGTTGACTATAAAAGCGAGTGCCGCCAGCCTCCAAACTCCCTTTTTGGGCATCAAAACACCAATGTCCCTTTTCCTTTAAATCCCATCCAGTCTTATCTCTTTCTTCATATATTTGGGATTATGCCCAAACAAAAGATTTTTTTTAGCTACCTCCACATTGCCCTCAATGTCTATATCGGAAAACCCTTCTTTCACTTTCTTCTTTTCATTAACTATACAATATACATACAACGTGATAGTGTTTGCAACAGACAAAACATTTTTTGCAATATGTGGAACTAACATTCCCTGTTTTTAATATAGAACAGTACTTGGTACAGCATTATTTATGTGTTTGGAGAGTGCAGAGTATCCCTGTTTTCTTGTCTATACAATGTGGGCAACCCCCTCTTGCACCCCAGTCTGTACATGGTGAGTGCAGAGGATCTATGTCTGTTTTTGTTTATACAATGTAAGTCCCATGACTCTTGCACCCCATTCTTTACATTAATTAATTCCAACTTGTGTCAGGTGAGTCCCAGGTCTCCCTTGGCTGCTAGTGCTAGGGAAAGACTTGCCTTTAAAAGCTGTGTGCAGGTAAGCCTTAAGCCCAGATAAAATAGCATAGCATTTGATCATGTTAGGACTGACCAGAATGGGAAGACTTTGGCGTGAGTTGGTCAGCTTAACATATATTGCAATATGTGGAACTAACATTCCCTGTTTTTAATTTAGAACAGTACTTGGTACAGCATTAATTATGTGTTTGTAGAGTGCAGAGTATCCCTGTTTTCTTGTCTATACAATGTGGGCAACCCCCTCTTGCACCCCCGTCTGTACATGGTGAGTGCAGAATCAGGAGCCACAACAAGGAGATGGCACGCTCAGAGAGATGACAGCGATGATCTGCAGTAGTTACCACTAACGAGTGGGCAGGTAATAGGTGATTGCAGCAGCACGATTGTAGAGATGACAGCGATGATCTGCAGTAGTTACCACTAACGAGTGGGCAGGTAATAGGTGATTGCAGCAGCACGATTGGAGAGATGACAGCGATGATCTGTAGTAGTTACCACTAACGAGTGGGCAGGTAATAGATGATTGCAGCAGCACGATTGTAGAGATGACAGCGATGATCTGCAGTAGTTACCACTAACGAGTGGGCAGGTAATAGATGATTGCAGCAGCACGATTGGAGAGATGACAGCGATGATCTGCAGTAGTTACCACTAACGAGTGGGCAGGTAATAGGTGATTGCAGCAGCACGATTGGAGAGATGACAGCGATGATCTGTAGTAGTTACCACTAACGAGTGGGCAGGTAATAGATGATTGCAGCAGCACGATTGTAGAGATGACAGCGATGATCTGCAGTAGTTATCACTAACGAGTGGAGCAGGTAGTAGGAGATTGCAGCAGAGGGCATGAGCTGCTTCCAGGCCAGGAGTCTGATGAGAAGAACCAGCACCATGAGGAGCTGGGAGGAGCCTTATAAACGAGAGGTAACCAATGGATGAACGGGACAGGTGAACACAGGTGAGATGATTACCTGCGCCGATTGTTGGCCTGACAGCCGGGGAAGAAGTAGGGAATGAGGAATTAATGATACTTAGGTTACTGGGTGGCAGCCGTGGGTGAGCAGCGTGTGACAATCACCTTACATAACATATTGGTACAAATGCGCTACTCACATTTAAATGGATATATATTTCTCGATGAACCCGAAACCAGCATGGCACAGTCAAACAGGTAACATAAATTATCCAAAAATCAAAAAGATCTAATAGCAATGATGATAATCTTATTCAAAAGAGCTTACAAATTACTACACTCTCATAGGTAAGTTTGATCTCCTTCAATCTCCCCTCGGTCAGTTGTAACAAAAGCACAATAATTTTCCTTTAACAGTAATATCCTCTTTTAATCCCGCATCTTTTTATATTTCCCAAAATATACAAATCATACTACTGATAAAGGGTATGCAAACTATATTGCTGATCCGTAACCATATTCATTATTCTATTTCTAAATGCGCGGCCAAATCTCGGGAATATATGTGCTCTAACTTCTCCTTGTCCCTAAAAAAATAAGGTCCTCCCGGAGATGTATTGCAGCAAACAATACACACACTGTATTTTAGGAACAAATACATATAAACCTGCACAGCTACTCTTTAACCCTTTCATAGCCCGCATTGTTTAACAGACCAGACCTAGAGGTATATTTACTAAACTGCGGGTTTGAAAAAGTGGAGATGTTGCCTATAGCAACCAATCAGATTCTAGCTATCATTTATTTAGTGCATTCTACAAAATGACAGCTAGAATCCAATTGGTTGCTATAGGCAACATCTCCACTTTTTCAAACCCGCAGTTTAGTAAATCTAGCCCCTAATCTCTTTCAAGCACAAACAGCCGAATCTCGGGAATATCTATCCCCTTATTTCTTTTTATCGCTCTCGATATAAAATACTTCCAGAAATATGTTTGACTTACATGGATCTCTCTAATCAAGCAATTGTGAATAAAGAAGTATTCAATACAACAGATACATAATAGCAAATATTATACAGGAACACATTTTATATTTCAGCAACACACTCACGGTTTGAACTTGTCTGTCTATTCACCTCCAGGGCTGCTCTTTAACCCTTTCATATCCCACATTTCAGTGTGTATGAATCACACTGCTGGTCTATACCAGCCAAATCTCAAGAATACATACTCATATTACTCTTTTCATCTCTCTCACTATGTAAAAGAAATGTGCAATAGTTACCCCTAGTGAAAGGAACAACCAAGAAATAATCTATTGCAGCAAACACTCATAATACTATGATGATGATGGAAAAATTCAAATAGACCACACCTAGGTGATCAAGACAAAATGACACCAGGAACCACTTGGGCTAGATTTACTAAATTGCCGGTTTGGAAAGGTGGAGATGTTGCCTATGGCAACCAATCAGATTCTAGCTTTCATTTAGTGCATTCTACAAAATGACAGCTAGAATCTGATTGGTTGCTATAGGCAACATCTCCACCTTTTCAAACCCGCAGTTTAGTAAATATACCCTTTGGTCTCAACATCCTTGTTGAGACCTCTCGGAACTAGAGTAACCAGCTTAGGTATATGAGCTTGTTCTAATTCTCTGCCAGAATCAGTTTTTCTCCATTCACCTTGTATTTTCTGTATACCACGAAAGAACTTGATTCCTTTCTCATCACAATTGTGACATTCTTTAAAATGCGCTGATAACGAAGGCAATTCATAGCCCTTTCATCATCATTAGGTATTTATATAGCGCCACTAATTCTGCAGCGCTGTACAAAGAACTCACTCACATCAGTCCCTGCCCCATTGGAGCTTACAGTCTAAATTCCCTAACACACACACACACTGACCGAGAGAGACTAAGGTCAATACTATACTAAACTAGTAAGTTTTTGGAGTGTGGGAGGAAACCCACGCAAACACAGGGAGAACATACAAACTCCACACAGATAAGGCCATGGTCAGGAATCAAACTCATGACCTCAGTGCTGTGAGGCAGAAGTGCTAACCACTGAGCCACCGTGCTGCCCTTTCTTATGTTTCTAATGTGTTCACTCCATCTCTCTCTCCATGTTCTGGAGGTCCTTACTATATACTGCTTATTGCATACATATTCTACTACATAAACACAATTGGTGGAATTGCAAGGGGTGAAATCTTTAATTCTGTGAGTGTAACCAGTTACAGAAGATTTTAACTCTTCTGCTTTGCTTATTAACATCATCATCATTTATTTATAAAGCACCACTAATTCCGCAGCGCTGTTCAGAGAACTCATTCACATCAGTCCCTGCCTCATTGGAGCTTACAGTCTAAATTCCCTAATATAGACACACACACACATAAACACATACACAGACAGACATGGAGAGACTAGGGTCAATTTTGATAGCAGCCAATTAACCAACTAGTATGTTTTTGGAGTATGGGAGGAAACCGGAGCACCTGGAGGAAACCCAGGCAAACACAGGGAGATCATACAAACTCCACACAGATAAGGCCATGGTCGGGAATCAAACTCATGTCCCCAGTGCATCCCCCTTTATTCTCTGACAAACTAAACAGGAACCATATCTATAAAAACCTTGGGACTTGTTGGTTTCTGCCTAGGTTTTGTGAGGCAACTTTTACTTAAATGATTTTTCAAAGTTGGTGCCCTCCTATAAATAAAGTTAGGATGATCCTCAATGATTCCATATAATGCAGGATCTTTGATCAAAATAGGCCAATGGCGTCTAGTAATTTTCTCTACATCTATGAAATATGTACTATACTGTGTGACAAAAATAATCGCCAAATCACTATTGCACTTGCTTATATCCTCTTTTTTCTTTGAGATTAGAAGTTGTGTTTTATCCATATTTTCTACTCGTGGTGTTATAATATCTTGCAGACATTCATGAGAAAATTCTGCTAAGAGTTATTGCAACAGTAAATTGCATGTATAGAGAAGATCATTGTACTGTCACATTAAGCACAAGAGTTACTAATGACATTGATGAGTGCACCATCTATTTCATATTATAAGTATATTGTTCAGGAGTTAAGAATGGATTGATACATAATAATTTTGAAATATTGAATTCTGATTTTCTATGCCATGTTTTAATAAAATACATTTTTAATCTTATGTACTGTTTTGGTTGGTGATAGTTTTTATGCGCTTCTTTTTTTATTTTTATTTTTTTGTGCTTTTTGCCTCTTTTATCTTTATTCCCATGACTGTACACGCAGACAACACTGATTGTTCTCCTTATATCATAAGCATACAATCCTTTCTATCTACTTCTGCTATTAGCAAATCATTTCTTGAAAAGGTTGAAGCATTATTAAGCATTACAGCCAGAGAGGGAAAATGATTCCACAGGACAATTGTAGTTCATCATCATCATCTATATCCTGTGATGCTGCTAGTACAGATAGTTGTATTTTTGGGATGGAGACAACAAAGGGTGTTTTCGTCCCTGGGCTCCACTTACATGGAAACATAGAATTTGACGGCAGATAAGAACCGCTTGGTCCATTAAGTTTGTCCATTAAGCATGTTTAAATTGTTCTACTCTATTAGCCTCTACCACCTCTGATGAGAGGGTATTCCACTTATCCACTACCCTTTCTGTGAAGTAATATTACCTCACATTTCCTCTGAACCTACTTCCCCCAGTGTCAGTACATGTCCTCGTATTCTAATACTTCTCTTCCTTTGTAGAATGTTTCCCTCCTGCACCTTGTTATAACCCTTGATATATGTGAACCTTTCTATCATGTCCCCCCGTTCCCTTCTCTGCTCCAAACTATACATATTAAGATCTTTTAGTCTTTCCGGGTAAGTTTTGTGCTGTAGGCCATGCACCATTATAGTTGCCCTTCTTTGCAAGTCTCTAATGTATTTACATTCTTCTGGAGATACGGCCTCCAGAACTGAACACAGTATTCTACATAAGGCCATACCAATGACCTATACTGTGCCATTATTACTTCTTTCTTTCTGCAACGGATTCCTCTCCCTATGCAACCAAGCATCTGACTTGCCTTTCTCATTGCTTTGTTACATTGCTTACCTGCCTTTATGTCACCTGAAATAGTGACTTCTAGATCCCTTTCCTCCTCAGTAGTTTTTATTATAGTGCCATTAATAATATATTTAGCCTTTGGGTTTTGAGACCCAAGTGCATGATTTTGCATTTTTTGGCATTAAACTGGTGTATCTACTCTGTTGCATATCTTTGTGTCATCTGCAAACACCATACTTTCCCTTCAATTCCATTTGTAATGTCACCAACAGATATTAAAAATCACTGGTCCAAGTACAGATCCTTGGGGTTCTCCACTGGTAACCTTTCCTTCCAGTGAATATGCTCCATTTACTATAACTCTCTGTTTACTATCCTGCAACCAAGATCTTATCCATTCAACCATCTTAGAATCCAATCCCAAGCTTTCAAGTTTATTTAACAGTCTTCGATGTGGGACAGTGTCAAAAGCCTTAATAAAATCCAGATAAGGTACATCTACGGCCCCCCCTTGATCTATTACTTTAGTCACATGTATTTGTTTTTACGTTTTTGCTCCGTGACTTTATAACTAATTTTCTATTTTCTTTGGCCACCCAGAATTCCCCAATAGGACGTCCTGGAAAGGATCAGCCCACAATATTTAGTATAAAACACCTATAGCTGATGCAGGCTCAGTTAGAGGGAGGACACAGACAGAAGAGGAATCAGTTCTCTCATTCTCTAGGTACAATCTGCTTTCTATCTGATCCCTTGCAGGGCCTCTTGAAATTCTTTTCAGTTTTCACTCCTAACTAAACTGGGTAAGATATATATTGTGTGTGTTTTTATGGATATAACATAATATATAACATATGAAGCACATTATGTAGAGAAAGATGATTTTCAACACAAAGCTGAAGTAAGCACAGTCTCATAAGTGACTTATGTGATAAGTACATGACAGTAGTTTTCTTTAACTTCTTCCTAATTAGCTAACTAAAAAAGAAAAAACATTGTATTTGTTATTCTCCCCATGGGAAATGATTAGAGTGTTTTGTAAGCATGTGGTATATTACTTATTGTCTAATTTAAGTTAATACCAGCACATCACTCTATTCACTAGGTAACATAAAGACACGTTTTTTGTGTTTGGTCCCCTCATCTGCAGGGAATGTCTAGGAGTCAGCTGCAAGGGTAACGTTTTTGTTTTTGATGAATATGGCTGGGTACACACTACAGATTTTTCAACCAACTATTAGACCAAGTATGCGATAAACGACCGTTAGGTCCGATATCGCATTAGTGTGTACACTCCAACAATCATGTTTTATCGTTCCAAATCACTTCGTATTTTTTCATTTGATTTTACAAACTGACTACAAATTTCTGTGCCAATGTTGTGCCAATCCTGCAGTGTGTAAGCACTCAGGGACTGACAGTGTCCATAGATCTCTATGGAGTGTGCAGAGTCACCATCTTTTCAGCCGATGGTTATGACAGATGAAGAGCACAGATCTGACGGTAAATCGTGTATAGTGTGCACACATGAATCGGGATGCTGATTGGGACTTTCAAAAGTTGGTAAACTCGTTAAAGATATCACATCAAGAGACATTTTCTGTAGTGTGTACCCAGCTTTAGATTTATACTATTAATTAGACCCATCCTGAGTCTCCCAGAGGCAAAGAATACAAAATTGGTAAGTATGAGATAACCTCATTTCATCCTTAGGGGAATCTATTTCTCTAAACCTGTACATGAATATATAAATACATATGTAAACCATATTTATGTATATGCATGAAATATACATGAGTAAAAGGTTTTTTCTATTTCTTATTATGCAGCTCCCCCCCCCCTCAAATAAAACTAACTGTTATATATGTATTTCATATACATGTATAATTATGGCTGTATGTGTAATTCAATTCAATTAATTCTTCAATTTCACGAAGATCTCATTATTCTTATCTTTCTGCAGTAAAATGATTTTCTACCTCCTGCTCCTTGTTCTTCCACTGGTGAAAGCCGATCATGATTGGGATGATACACTGAATGCTGAGTGGGGGCAATGGAAGAGAACGTATCAGAAGCAATACAATGGGAAGGTAATGTCTTATTTAGCAGTAGAAAACATTTCTCCATCATAAGAAGATTGCCCATAGCGATGCATCTGTCATGTATCAGTACATTACCAGCGACAATCAAATGCCATTTTTCAACTACAAATGGCAAAATTAAACTTAAGAGATCTGAGTCTTTAACTGCAACCAAATGGACAATAGCCACATTAATTATATTGCAGAAGCAGGATTCACCTTTTGCCAGAGGCATCACAGTAGGGTTAACTGGATTTGGCCATTGAAAATAATTATTTGTGATTGTGTCACCAGTCATGGATTGAGTCCTTAGTTGAGTGAGCCAATTTTGGACAACAATTGCTATATAGGCAGTCATTGAGTGTAGGGCTGCTGTAAGGGTTACCCCCAAAACTGCTGCAGATAAGATGGTTGTGAGTGATTATGGACTAGCCAATCAAGTAGCTAGGACTCTCATGTTCATTGTATGTAGCAGGAGATCAGTGACTCCCATCCAATCAGCTGCTGCATAGAATAAAACACCCAGGGGGTGGGGGGTTGTGGGGTGACTCTCTCAACCAGGCCCACTAATGCATGGGAAGTGCTACCTAAATAAATGTGATTGTCTAAAAGTGGACATCCTTTTTATGCCCTATCAACCCTTGATCTAATTAAACAGCATTAACCTTACCATTATATAACATAGTAACATAAAAACATAGTTGATGAGGTTGAAAAAAGACACCAGTCCATCAAGTTCAACCTATTTTGGATCTCCTGCGATCCTGCACTTATATTTGAAATTGATTCAGAGTAAGCAACCGCCAATCTGTTTCAATTGTGAAGATCCCCCCCCAAACCCAATATTGCAGTCCTATTTTTACCCTATAGCCACTACTATCTTTCAAGTTAATTAACGGTCGTATCCCTGGATACACTTTTCCGCTTAAAATTTGTCTAACCCTTTCTTAAACATATCTATTGAATCTGCCATCACAACCTTCCCTGGCAATGAATTCCATATCTTAACTGCCCTTACTGTAAAGAACACCTTCCTTTGCTGGTTGTGAAATTTGCTCTCCTCTAACCTTAGGGGGAGACCGCGTGTCCTTGGGGTAAAAAGTTCCCATGAAAGTTCTCTGTATTGACCCTTAATGTATTTGTACATAGTAATCATATCTCCTCTTAGACGCCTCTTTTCTAAAATAAACATGCCTAAACTGGCTAACCTTTCCTCATAACTTAATGACTCCATACCCTTTATCAATTTTGTCACCCTTCTCTGAACCCTTTCTAGTTCCAAATGATCTTTTTTATAGAGTGGTGCCCAGAACTGTACTGCATATTCAAGATGAAGTCTTACCAATGATTTATACAGTGGCAAAATTACACTTTCTTCCCTTGCATCTATGCCCCTTTTTATGCATGCCAATACTTTGTTTGCCCTTGCAGCTGCTGCTTGACATTGAGCACTATTGCTAAGTCTACTGTCTACGAACACTCCCAAATCCTTTTTCCATTATAGATTCTTCTAAATTAATTCCATTTAATTTATAGATTGCATTCTTGTTTTTGATCCCTAAATGCATAACCTTACATTTATCTATGTTAAACCTCATATTCCATTTGGCTGCCCAATCCTCCAGTTTATTTAAGTCCATCTGTAGAGAAGCTACATCTTGCTCTGATTTTATTACCTTACAGAGTTTAGTGTCATCTGCAAAAATAGAAACTTTATGTTACGAGCCGCGGCTCCCCGACGGGCCGCCGCGGCTCGCTTCCGGCTCTCTCAGACGCCCCGGCCGTCTCCATGACGACCGGGGTCTCACTTCCGCCTCTGACGTCCCGGTTGCCTAGGCAACAACCGGGACGCTGTAATCCGGAGGCCGCAGCGCCCGGCCAGCGGTCTGACACCCGGGCGCATGCGCGCAGAAAAAGGTAACTTCTTGTTTTGTTTTTTGTGTATAGATTCTGTGTTGGAGTCTTGGCTAGGAAGTTACCATACCTGGCTCTGATAGAATTGATTATTCTGTTCTCCTATTTCTGTATGGCCTATTCTCTGAGATTAGTGCAGTAGGGAGGGGTCTCACTGGCACTCACTCCTATTGGCTCCCCTTGCTACTTAAGGCAGTGAGGACAGAGCCTCATTGCCAGTTATAGCTTCCTGTTTAGCTAGGCTCCTGTTCCTGTTTCCCTGCTCCTGTGTTTACTCTATTATTGGATTTCCTGTGTATGACCCCTGGCTTGTTTTTGGACTTCGTTGTATTGCCTGTGACCCCTGACTACGGCTTGTTTTCTGATATCCCTGTCTGCTGCCGGCCCTTGACCTTTTGCCTGGACCTCACATCGCTGTGTTCTACCACGCTGCCTCTGGGTTCTCCCCAGTCAGTGCACACTACACGACCCTCCGTTTGTCTGCAGCCAAGTCTGTCCCCACCACTAGGGGCTCCAGTGAACACCAGACATCGGAGCAGATTCCGGGTTCTGTCGTGCTGACTGAAGGAGTTCCTAACACTTTACTCTCTAATTCATCACCAACATCATTAATAAATATATTAAAAAGGAGTGGTCCCAGCACGGAACCTTGAGGTACTCCACTTAAAACTTTTGACCAATTAAAAAATGTTTCATTTATCACAAATCTCTGTTCCCTATTCTCTAACCAGTTTTCGATCCAAGTACAAATGTTGTTTCCTAGACCCAATTCCCTTATTTTGTAAACCAACCTCTTGTGTGGCACTGTATCAAAGGCCTTTGCAAAATCTAAGTAGACCACATCTACTGTGCTGCCCTGGTCTAAGTTCCCACTAACTTCCTCGTAGAAACCAATTAGATTAGCTTGACATGACCTATCCCTCACAAATACATGTTGATTCCCACTAATAATCTTATTGTGCACCAAGTAATCCTGAATACTATCCCTTAATATACCTTCCAGTAGTTTCCCCACTATTTATGTTTTGCTTACAGGTCCATAATTCCCTGGTTGTGATCTCATCCCCTTTTTAAACAACGGCACCACATCTGCTATTCGCCAATCCCTTGGTACTTAGCCTGATGAGAATGAATCTATGAAAATTAAGAATAGCGGTCTAGCTATTTCTGAGTTTAGCTCCATAAGGCATACACCCGTGGGTGTATGCCATCTGGACCTGGAGCTTTATTTATCTTAATATTCTTCAGTCGCCTTTGGGCTTCTTCCTCTGTCAACCAAGTATTAATTAATGGTATGGTCTCATTTCCATTTTTATGTATTATTCCTACCATTTGTTCCTCTCTATTAAATACTGAAGAAAAGAAAGTGTTTAATACCTCTGATTTTTCCTTAATATCATTTATCAATTCACCCATCTCACTTCTTAGGGGTCCTATATTATCTTTTTTCATCCTTTTGCCATTTATATACTTAAAAACGCTTTGGTGTTTGTCTTACTTTCTTTTACATCTTGCTTTTCATTTGCTAATTTAGCCAATCTAAATTCCTTTTTGCATGTTTTATTACATTCCTTGTACTTAAGGAAGGACTTCTCTGACCCTTCAGACTTAAACAATTTAAATGCACGCTTCTTCCTTTGCATTCTTCCCTTCCCTTTTTATTTAGCTACATTGGTTTAGACTTAATTCTTTTACATTTGTTTCCCATAGGAATGAACTTATACGTGTATGTTTCCAACAACATTTTAAAGACAGCCCACATTTCTTCTGTATTTTTTCCTTCAAAAACTGTCCCAGTCTATGCACTTTATAGACTCCTTTAGCATATTAAAATTTGCCTTTCTAAAGTTTAAAGTCCTAGTTGATCCCTTATACCGTTGCTTCTGGAAACTAATTTCAAATAAGACCATATTATGATCACTGTTTCCAAAGTGTTCCCTTACTTGAATATTTGATATTACGTATACATTATTTGTTATTACTAGATCCAGTATAGTCCGGTTCCTAGTTGGTTCCTCTACTACTTGGGACATGTAATGGTCTTTAACGTGCTCAGAAACCTATTTCCTCTAGCTGTACCGCAGGTCTCAGTACTCCAATCAAAGTCCGGATAATTAAAATTTCCCATAATTAAAATTTGACTTAGTTGTGTAGCCTTTTCAATTTGCTGTAGAAGTTGGTAAATATAGCTGTAAATATCTGGTGGTTTATAGCATATCCCTATCAGCAACTTCTCTGAACTTTTTCCTCCACTGGATATTTCCACCCACAATGCCTCTATATTATCACCAATATTCTCGTAAATAACTTCCTGAAAATTTGTTTTAACTCTGGCTTAATATAAAGACATACTCCTCCTCCCCTTTTATTTACCCTATCCCTTCTGAAGAGAGAATAGCCACCAGGTCTCCGTAAAACCTATAATATCATATTATTATTTAATATTATTATTATCTTTAATTTATAAGGCGCCACAAAGGGTCCGCAGCGCCGTACATGACATATACAGAAAACAGTGACCCATGACACAACATGATACAGAAAAAACAAAATATGCAAAAACACAAACAAAAACACATACACACAGGTAATGCAAATCAAATTATATCTGGGACAATGTGTGAAAGTGATGGTAGATATCAGTGAGAAGTAGGCCAAAGCTTAAGAAATCATACTGCTCATTCATTGCTACCAGTTCTAACTCCCCCATTTTACCTGTCAGGCTTCTTGCATTTGCAAGCATACACTTAAGTCTATTGCCTCCCTTAGGTATTTCTTTTTGCTTTAAAAAGGGCCTCTCCCTATCGGCTATGCTTCCCTTTCCCCCCTATCCAGCCCCTTGACTCTTGTTAAATTCCTCCTTACTACTCCCAATGTCTATCCAATAAATAGTTGCTTGCCCCCCCCCCCCCCCGAAGCCCAGGGCCATCTTAACAACTTTATGGGCCCCCGGGCAAAGCAGTGCTCTGGGGCCCCTAGATATAGATATAGATATATAGATGTATACAGATACAGATATAGATATAGATATATAGAGATAGAGATAGATAGATGTACTTGCTCAGTGACCCTTGTAGGTTTTTTTTTCAGGTTTTTTTCTTTTGCAAGATTATTTATTCTCATTAAGAGCCGTGCCTATGGGGCCCCCTTGCCCGTGGGGCCCCCGGGCAGCTGCCCATCGGGCCCAATGGAAAAGATGGCCCTGCCGAAGCCTAGTTTACAATCTCCTCCAACCTTCTAACCATCCTCTCCTCTAGCACAGCAGCCCCTTCCTCACTCAGGTGCAATCCATCTCGACAATAAAGATGGCCACTGACCGATGAATCAGCCCACTGCTCTAAGAATCCAAATCCCTCCTTCCTACACCAATCTTTCAGCCACGTATTAACCTCCCTAATCTCACACTGCCTCCCTGGACTAGCGCGTGGCACTGGTAGTTTGTCCAAAAATACTACCTTGGATGTCCTTGCCTTAAGTTTGCGACCAATGTCCTTGAAATCATTCTTTAGGACACCCCTTCTTCCTCTAACTCGGTCATTGGTGCCAACATGCACCAAAACCGCTGGGTCATTCCCAGCCCCTCCTAACAATCTGTCCACCTGATCCGCAATATGCCGAGCCTGAGCACCTGGGACACATTGTTCGGCATGCACAGTCCCGTTAAGATTACCCTATTTACCTTCCTAATGATTGAATCCCCTACCACCACAATCTGCCTGGGTCCCTGAGTAACTTTGGTCCCCTCTATACTGGAGAGACCATTCCCCTGGTTGCTAGAGGAAGCAGTGTCACCCAACTCTAAAATATATACATAGTTTGTTAAATACAAAAAAGTACATGTTTCAAAAAAATAAAAATAAACTAAAAACTAGTATAAGTTGTGTTAAATGTAACATAAATCAATAACATATGGTGTTGGATGTGTCGCCATTTCGGCACACCCCATCACAGTGCCTATGATATGTACAGTAATTTAAAGAAAGTACAATTGATTTAACAAATAATTATATCATAGTTATGACTGCACTAATTATTGAGACTTAAATTACACCTGGGAGGCAACCATTTGTCAGCCCCACCAATATTCTGCATGTCACTTTCACTAGGAACAAGCAACATCACAAAGGCTGTCCCTCATGCCCGGTGGTAGTCATATTTCCGACGGTAGAAATACTGACGTATTTGACCTCATGCCTCCTTAATGTCCACTGTGTGTAGGTGACAGGAACAATTTAATTTCACAACAATCTGTGGAATGTAACAGAAGAGACAGACAGGAGATAAGTGAGGTTATATGCTTATCTCTATGATCATATCTGAAAATCTCTCTGCTCTGCACGCTGCATATTGAACAACTGTGGCAGCTGTAAGGATATTCGGAGTTTAGGAATTCCAGAAATGTCCAGCATTTGTAAAGCAGATGTTCATAATTAAATAAGCTCCAGGAGTGACAAAGATTGAGAAATAAACTTTCCTGAGGCACACCTCCCAATAGTCCAGATTTTCGTAGGACATTCCTGATTTCCACTGGTCAATGAGGTGTGGCCTACAAGAAAATAACTAGAAATGGGTGTATCACGGTTGGATCAGACATTGAAAGGGTCAGGGCAAGGGAGGTATACATAAGGGTCAGGATGAGGTGTAGCAGACACATAAACAGGAGCAGCAGAGATATACGTAGCCTCTGAAATGCAGAACATCTATTTTATTACCAGATATTTTACAGACACTAGAAAGCATTTGACCTGATGATTTGATCCAATTCTATTCTCTCCTCTTTCACAGCATGATGAACTCTTGAAACGTCTGATTTGGGAAAAAAACTACAAATTAATCTCCACCCATAATCTAGAGTATTCCCAGGGGCTGCACACCTATGACTTGGCTATGAACCACCTAGGAGACATGGTGAGTTACTGTCATAAAGAGGGGACGGGTAAAGTACAATGTGTCCCTTTCACCCCTTCTGCCCCCAAAATGTTGTATATAATTGCTATATATCTTTAAATGAATGGAAATGTCAGTCATGCTCTGAGTATACCTGCTATAGTGTTATGGGCAAAGGAAGGTCAGCCTTTCAGGTATTATAATTTGCACAGGCTATACCCCTGAAATTTTTATAATTCTTATTTATATTATTGAAAATGTTTTAAAGGAAGGCACACTTGGGAGAAATATGTAAATGGGTACAGCAGCGCATTGTCACAAAAAAATCCAATTGATTCATGGTAAACGTATTTTATAAAGAGATCTCAAACAGATATAGGGTCCTGTTTATGAATCTCCGAAGAGGTTTAAATCTGCATTTTAAAGTAAAGGCTATTTATTGTTAGAGGATCTCCGATATCTGCTGCAGTCCCAGCTTCTTCAATCCCAAGTGCAGTCCCCATAGTTGTCTATGGGTATTACAAAATGGCTTATTTATCAAGCTCTGAAATTGTGAGCTTGACCCCAACAGGGGCGTTGGTCATTCTATCCTATGGGGAGAGAAAATCACAGGAGAAGAATCTTCGGATCCCTCCAGGGCAGGGCACAATCTTTTCATGAGATAGTTATGACAGATGAAGAGCACAGATCTGAAGGTAAATTGTGTAAAATTGTGTAGGTGTGTACACATGAATCATCATCATACTGATTGTTACGAGCCGCCGCGGCTTGTCTCCTGGTCCTGCTAGTGTCCCGGCCGTCACCTTGACGACCGGGACGTCACTTCCGCTTCCTGGTCGGCCGTTGCCAAGGCAACGGTCCGACGCTGATAATATAGTGCTGCGTCCCGGCGGTACTAGTGGCCGGGCGTATGCGCGTAATTTAACACAGCCTGTGGGCTGATTAATGCAATTATCATGGGGGCTGTGTGAGACTCAGAGCTAGGCCCTGATTGGTGGTTTGTGGTATTTAGGGCAGTGAGGTCTGCAGCCTCACTGCCGGTTATAGCGTTCTGTCCTCAGTTCTGCTGCCTGCTTGTGCTATCCATTTTGGTTCCTGCTACCTTGGATGTGACTACCCGTGTTTTGACCCCTGCTTGTTACTGGACCTGTGACCCTTCTCTTCTGACCTTGACCTTTTGCCTGGAATTCGGATTTTGCTTCTCTGCCTGTGAGTTTGACTCTTCGCTTGCCTTTGGATATTGCATCTGTGCCTGTGACCTTTTGACTTAGGATTCTTCTTATACTACTGTCCACCAATCACTCCACTCCTGGGAACTCCTTTAAGTCAGTATACGTTTCTCGACCCTCGGTCGGCCCGCAGCCCAGTCTGTCCCCACCACTAGGGGCTCCAGCGAACACCTGGCCTTCTGAGTAGTTCCCGAGTTTCACTGTACTGACTTGGGAGTTCCTAACACTGATCGGGACTTTCAGTCGTTGGTAAAATCATTAAAGATATCGCATCGGGAGACATTTTCTGTAGTGTGTACCCAGTCTAGAAAGGCTTCATTTTTGCAGAATTATCCTATTCCCATTTGCACCAGAGCATACTGTACATATGGATGTCATTGTAGGCACTAAGCAACACCTAGGTTTTCATTTAACAGGTGGAAAGTAGGATACATGATTTTCTTTTGAACTGTTTATATAAATGGAGTACTACTCTATAAATTGTTATGTTACAGCTCCAAGCTTTATCCCCAGTTTCTTTAATTTCCAGACCAGTGAAGAAGTTGTGAGGACAATGACTGGACTCACAGTTCCAACACAAGATAGAGCCAGGATCACGTCTCAGGAAGATGAGGAAGAGGTTACTATCCCAGACTCTATTGACTATAGGGAACAAGGCTATGTCACACCAGTCAGGAACCAGGTAATATGGCAAAGGCAACTTTATTTAAAATACAGTATATTTATATCACTGTGTTGTGCTTTGTGATGCCTCTGGATTTGCTGATAGCTCAGGTGAAATATATTAGGAATAATATTAACATTCTAGATTTAATAGAGTTTAGCAGATTGACCTGTTCCAATAGATATTCTTCTCTTGTGGTGACTTGGCATCTAAAGTGCAGAAACATAGTTTGGGAAACTATTAAGTCTGAAAGGTCACAATAAGTTTGAGAAAATGTATTGTCACATGATTAAATTCACAGGATAACACCATTCTGCCTCCCCTCTCTGCCAAACCTTACATTGCATCCCCTTCCACCCCTTCCACTACAGAATCCTCTTCAAACACCTCACCCTTATGTACAAGACCCTCTCCAACTTCACTGCTCCCTACATCTCCAACCTCATTCCCATACATACTCCCACCCGCCCTCTCCGGTCGACCAGTGACCGTCGCCTTTTCCAAGATTTCTCCCATGCTGCTCCCACCACTGGAACGATCTCCTTTGTTCTCTCAGACTATCCACTAACCTGTTTAACTTCAAAAGGTCATTGAAAACCCGCCTGTTTAGAAAAGCCTACCAGTCCTCCACTTAACCATGTCACCATGTAGTATACCTCAGGCTCTTTCATCCTCCATCTCTCCCACTCATCCCCTTACATTGGCTCACCCGCATTTGTCAACCGTTTGTCTACCCCTTTCCCTTTAGATTGTGAGCTCTAGTGATCAGAGCTCTCTTCCTTTCTGTTCTAATTACCTGTAACTTTTGTTTACCAGCTTCACTCCGCACCTCCTTCTTAGGCTCTCTGCTTATTGACTCCACTTCTCCATTGTCTTTGCACCTCAAATATTCCTGGCTATGTTTCTGTTTTCAACATGCAATGTAAAGCAACAGTCTTTTTGTTCTTATTAAACATGATCTGGTTATTATCAGTTTAGGAGACATAGGCATGGCTTTATCGGGTCAATTGTCCAATATGGACAACATGGCCTCTGTCACAGTGGAACTGCAGGGACACAACTAAACAAGGAGGTGCCGAGTCTAACGCACCACCGTTATTCACCAGGGACCCCCGCAAGGAGGTATGGACTTGGCTGCGCGAGGTGCGCTGGTCGCGGTTCTTCACGTTAGTCACCAGTGTGGTAGTGTGAAACAGGAATAGTCAAACAGTCCGGGTCAGAAGACAAACAGGAGTGAAGTACTCAAAGATAATGCAGACAATGGTCAGAGGAACGCCACATGTCAGAACCAAATAGACGGGAACAGTACCAGGGATAACACGAGCGAGTAATCCGGAGATCAAGCCAAAGGTCAGAGCCAAAACACAATGATGAAACAGGAACAAAAGGCTGGAGCTGGTGAACAAATACTCTGGCGCCAGATACAGCCAGAAGGAGGTTTAAATAGAAGGAAGTACTCCTTGATTGGTGCTGTGGTTTTCGGCAGTCAAAATGCAACCGACCTCAAAGTAGGTAAAGAGAATCTCTAGTCGCTATGCGATGCTTTGCGCATGCGTGCGCAGCGTAGTTACCCGGAACCAGGAAGAGCGTCCCATTGCTAGGCAGCGGGGTGCCGTCATTGAGAACAGACAGGCATCCGTCATTGACACCTAGAACTGCGGGGACGGCGCCTGAAAGTCCCCACCAGAGTGGTCATGACACAATGTAGCTCTCACAAGGTCAATATAGGGAGTAATCTGTTGTATGGGCACTATAGTCATGTTCTGCTTCAGTATAAGATGCCAATAAATAGTGAGGAACAGTGTCCATATTGAGAGCGCAACATGAAGACCAGTGGACATCCATTACTCAAACTTAAATGCAGAGAGAGAAAAAGATGTGTCTCATTTGCACTCAGCAGTAGTAAATGTACATTAGGTTGCCTTTGAACTTGCAAATATCCAATGAACTTCAACAAAATGACATTTGTAGACACTAACTTGTTGTCTGCAGATTACAGGCATGTACAATATCTGCAAAATGGTATTTACACATGCATCCTCATGCTTTGTATACATGTATGTTTTAATCCTCTGATTTAGAGTTTAACAAGGACATAACCCACCCCTAACTTCAAATCTGTCCATACATTTTGCATTGCCTCTCCTGCAGCACAATATTGTTTTTCCAAAACAGCAAAATGCACTTTCTAGCTGGATTTACTCATAACTCTAAATCAGACCCTTCGTATAGTTTGAAATGTTATTATTACATACAGGGATAATAACCCAACTGTATTACTTTTCTTTCCTGATTTCCCGGTTAAGGGTTTGTGTGGGTCTTGTTGGGCTTTTAGTTCTGTGGGAGCTCTGGAGGGACAGCTCAAGAAAACAACTGGAGAACTAGTGGTACTTAGCCCTCAGAACCTGGTTGACTGTGTCAAGAAGAATAATGGATGTAAAGGAGGCTACATTACCATCGCATTTGATTATGTGCGAGATAATAAAGGCATTGACTCTGAAGCAGCGTATCCTTATGTTGGAAAGGTAAGTTCTTCTAACACAAGTATTGTGGTGCTAAAGATGTTGTTGTGTATATATGGATAATCACCTAGTCCATGAAGGATGATTTTTTTTTTGGAGCCCCAGAATACCTACAAGACAACCCCCAATGACTGGATTTTAGAAATGGTTAGTGTTTGTTGCTTTTAACACCATCTAAATTCCATACAGGCTAAGTAGTATAAGACCTAAATAAAATACAAAGTTCCAGTCATTTTGTGAGACTCAAGGTGTGTCTAATGGTCCAAGCAGGAGATTGCTCCTCTGCCTAATCAGCCCAATATACAGATACATATTCTTGGTTATCACAGCTACGGTGAATTGTAATTGAAGCACGGTCTTGACCCTGAAGACTAATAGGTCTCTATATGTGGATCCATGATTGTTTAAAACAAATTTTCCAGTTTCAATCTGGGTCACATTTTTGGGAATTGTGGCTAGATTACATATAAGACACCCCCTTAGTTCCCTCTACACCCCAGTCCCCTCTAGCTCTCTTTTCTGTATAGACACTCTCGCCTAGTGCTTCAGGGGTTTCTTTAAAATACGTGAATATAATAACATTTTACAATATATTATTTACCACATTTACTATCTAAACATATATAGACCCTCAGAATATTTTCGCTACCATCTCATCCACCACTCTACCACCTCCATGGACGTTGCTTCAAATACCATGACTTATTTTCAAATAATTTGCAGCCATGCTTGGTTGGTCCATTTTTTTACTAGTTGCAATCCAAGGCGGAAGGGAGAACGACGGGGCAATCGGGGGCATTTAAAACACAATCAGAGTGGCCGGGCAGCATTCTCTGCCAGCCTAAAACAGTTTTTTTATCCTATAGAAAAGGATGGATAATATTGGGCGCTACTGAGGAATCCCAATAGGGGGAATTAATTTATAATTTATTATAATAGTTTATAATTTATTATAATAGTTTTAAAATATATATAAAACAGTTCAAAATCAATAAACTTGGTGATGATAATTTCTGCTCGACTAGGGGATTCTTGTGTATAAAACCCCAAATACTTACAAAAGAGAAAACCAACAACTATGAAAAGTGCAAAAATCTCATACCAAGTGTTCATACCACCACAGAACCAAATAATAACATCATCATCATCATTTATTTATATAGCGCCAGCAAATTCCGTAGCGCTTTACAATTGGGAACAAACATTAATAAGACAATACTGGGTAATACATACAGACAGAGAGGTAAGAGAACCCTGCTCGAAAGCTTACAATCTATAACATCACATAAATCACTTTATTAAATACATAGTTAATATAACAAACTATACCAATAATAAAAAAATAAATAAAAAATAAATAAATAAATATATATATATATATATATATATATATATATATATATATACACTGGCCTACAGCACCTAGTATTCCCAGGTGGTCTCCTATCCAGGTGCTACCCAGACCCAACCCTGCATAGCTTCCAAGATCAGATACAATTGGGTCTGTTTAAGGTGGCATGGCTGTAGACAATAAATAAGAATAAAAAAATGATAAGATTAAGATTAAAATATTCAACAGAATTGCAATTAATAAGGACCCAATATGGATTTACTGATAGTCTATTAACTCATCCTACAGTGCACTTGTAGTGAGAAGCTTCCATCTATGTAATTTACATTTGCTGGCGCCAAACGATAGTGGACACACAGTCAAATAAGGAGGATAATATAGTCTCCACCTTGTATGGGAAGTAAACCACTGCTGGTACCCAGAAACAAGTATTTTCTTTCCCGGGGAAGAAATTGACCGTTGGACCTGGCAGGCTGTGAAGGCGGTTAGTTCCCCGTCGGGTGCAGTATGCCTCCGATTACCTTGCGGTTTCTTGTACTCACACACAGTAGTCTTTGTTCCCAATTTCAGAGTCGGATTAGTCAAGTCCACAGTTTAGATATTTGCAGACTTCTTCCAGTTGTCATTCTGCCAGAGTGTTATGATGGTCCTTATATTTGCAATAAAATAGTAGGACTTTACGCGTTTCTCCACATGCAGTGTGGTTTCCTCCTAGATTATTTTTTTTGATTTGTGGTGGTATTTATGACAAGAAAAACATCTCATTATTCTAATTACAATTTCTAACTTTAAAAATTCAATCTTTAATTTATCATAAAAAATATATACATGAAAAATATAATTAATAATCTTATTTCTTTCTTTGTGAGCTCCTCTCGTTCAGGACTCAAATTCACAGCCTTCAGTTCTCTAGGTAGTTCAGTAACCACCTCAGCCACAGGTTCATTTGTTTATATTAGTACATTTTATCAAATATATAAAACCAAGCTGTCATAATAAGTTTCAATCATTGTTCTGACAAAAATATATTTTCTGCCAGTCTCTATCTGCCAACACAGACCAGTACACTACTGCTAGAAGTGAAAAAGGGGCCAGGGACTAGATCCCCCCCAAAAAAAAAATACAGGTATTTTTTTACAGTATATGTTTTCAATATTTATTTTTTATACCCTCTTCTGATAAACTTTTCTAAGTGATATGAGTGGATGAAATTTGGCACATTACATCTGAATGTTCAACAGCTCTTATCTTTATGTAGATTAGGTGCAGTGTTCTGATGAGATGGTCTTTGCCCTCAAGCTTCTCCCCTTTGTCCTAAAAACTGAGCTCAAAAACATCTATGTTTCATACAAGTTGGTCATGTCTTGTTAAAATGTGTAAATTCTGAAGCCAGATATATATATTATCACATCAAAGCATCAGACTTAACTATAGCAGCTCAGAGAACTGCTCGAGTTCTCTGAAGGGCCCAATTAATCCTGCTGTGTATAGAGTTTGGCAGCGGAATGATTATTTTACACCATTAATGCTCATGTATAATATATAATGGGTACATTTTATATCACCTGTATTAGAGGGTGCACTCACACACTATACTAGAATCAATGTTAGAGACAAGAAGAAAGAAAAAAGTGTGTTTAAACAACGAGGCACTCACATGGTCTGGAATTAAAACTTAAATTTTATTAATATATAAAACACACTTTTTTCTTTCTTCTTGACTCTAACAGAGTTTGGCAGCAGTCAGATTCAGCAGCTATTGAATGTAAGTTAGTAAGTTGCAGTCTTGGGTATTGTTCTGTTTTGGAACAGTTCTAGAGAGTGGCTGTGACATTAGCTAGAGTAGAGTTTTAGTACATTTTGTATGGTTATATCACACAAAATAGCTCTGGATTTTGTTGTTATTTAACATGCATGTGTGTTCTGTAATAGGGTCAGACCTGTAAGTACGATACTGATGGGAAAGCAGCCAAATGTAAATCATATAAGGAAGTGCAAAGAGGCAACGAGACAGCATTGCAGAAAGCAGTGGGGACGATCGGGCCCGTGTCTGTGGGGATTAATTCCAGACTCAAAACCTTCCGATTTTATAAATCAGGTATGTATAAATACTGTCCGCTAACCACAGGTATTCTGCCATCGTATTTATATATTAGGTATAAAAGAATAATCCCACTGAAACTGTACAGTGTATCTATAATGTACAAAATGTAAGGTTGTTAAAGGAAAATTATTATTGAACACAATGAACCACAATTGCACTTGGAGGTAAGACTGCGTATGTGTTGCAAAATGTGTCTGTATTAGATTTGTGTTAACCTCACACTTGCAGCCCGTTAGGCCTGGAGACTGTGACTTTACACATCCTCAGATACCCTTCTTAGGAGGCAAATCTGTTGTGGTTACTGGAGGCCTGGTGTAAAGATACTTGATGAAAGATGACACCAGCAGCGCTATCTAGTGATTGGCTACTTGCATATTGACCGCTCCAGTACTTAATTCATTAGCGTCTATGCTATATTATATTCTGTCAAGTTGTGGCTGTCTATTCAGATTTTTTTATTTGTTGTATCCATTTGGACCGCTGCAGGAAAGAAGATTCTCATAGGATTTTTATAAATTGGTTAGTGTCATATGTGGGGTGTTTGTATTTATATCTGATATAGAAAATGTGACTTTATTAAAAACACTGTCAAGACTCTATTATCTCTTGTGAATATGACATTTTATTACATTACTGTGTAAAAATGAAGCACTCTTCGACTGGAGGCTTCCCCTGTTATGACCAAGCCAGAATTTTTTATTTTAGAGGGCAACTGTTTATTTCTGTTATTGGTTTTTTTTTGTTATCAAGACAACATTTAATATTTTGTAGAATATTGGATATTATTACGATCAATCCAATCGCTTCCTCTCTGTGGGCTGACTGTGCCAACTCTTAGCAGGGGCACACACTATTTACCCTGAGGGAATATTCATAGGGTTATCACATCTTTACTTAGTCTACAAATTAAGGACTGTTTATAACCTACAGGTTGTTGCTGCTTACTACCAAGAGATTTCATATATGTCTAAACAAAGGCAACTGACGAAAGAGGAGGACCAATAAAACATGGTTTTCTTTTAAAGGTGCACAACATGACAATATTAGTAGTAATTAAATTAAAAATTTTATATTAGTATATTTAAAATATCATGCAAAGTGAAGACTGGTTTCGAGAACTGGAGACCAGTAGAAATATATCTTATTATTATTGTTATTGGCACAGAGTGCTCATTTGTTTACAGAGGAACTTCACTAAGAACATAAAGATGCAGCGTATTACTAATCTGCTAGGTCCCAAACCTCTAACAGCCCTTATGCTAATTCACACAGGCAGGAGCTGTTGTCAATAGACCCTAAAGCGTAAGGCTGGGTACACACTACAGAATATTTCTCCCGCTGCCATATCAGTGATGATTTTAACCATGGCCTTATCTGTGTGGAGTTTGTATGTTCTCCCCGTGTTTGCGTGGGTTTCCTCCGGGTGCTCCGGTTTCCTCCCACACTTCAAAAACATACTAGTAGGTTAATTGGCTGCTATCAAAATTGACCCTAGTCTCTCTCTCTCTCTCTCTGTTGTCTGTGTGTGTGTATGTTAGGGAATTTAGACTGTAAGCTTCAATAGGGCAGGGGCTGATGTGAGTGAGTTAGCTGTACAGCACTGCGGAATCATTGGCGCTATATAAATAAATGGTGTTGATGATGATGTGCACACGCTATACAGGTTTTACATGATTTATGGTCAGATCTGTGCTCTTCATCTGTTATAACCATCTGCTGAAAAGATGGTGACTCTGCACACTCCATAGAGATCTATGGACACTGCCGGTCCTGAGTGTGTACACACTGCAGAATGGGAACAACATCTATTGTTGAACAAGATTTTTAGTCCGATTCAAAAAATCAAATGAAACGATACGATGTGCTTTGGAACGATAATCGTTAATCATTGGAGTGTACACACCAGTGCGATATCAGGCCGAACAGTCATGTGTCGTGTGATTGGCAAGTAAATCGGCTGAAAAAACGGTAGTTTGTACCCAGCCTTAGGTGAGACATTGTGTGCTTGCATTAGCAGTTCATTTAACAAGACTGTTAGAAAAGAAAATATCTCTTAGGACTAGAATACACGGGTGACTGTTAGTTGGGTTATCTCAGATATCTCTGTTAAGAGATACATTTTTTCAACAAAGATCACTTGTTTTCAAAGTTATTTGCTACACAAGATATTTTGTTATGTTATAATGTCCTTTAGTTGTGCAATCCCACAATATAATTGTCTTGCATGAGCTTCGGGCGATTGATTTTCTCCATAGGATTAAATGGAATGAGCGATTAATTGCTCATTCTTGAAATCTTTCTAGTTCATTCTAGGACAGGGAAAGCATGTTCTCATGAGATTAATCGCATAAAGTTGTGCAAAGCTGTATTGTGTTTTTTTTTTAAAAAAATGAATGTAATGAGATTTAATGGTAGAGACTAGCCCTGGTACTTGTTCAGTGGATTAAGCTGGGTACACACTACAGAATTTCCCACCAACTTTTTATGCCGAGCGATTTTACATGCGATCGATGGTCCGATCGCTCGGTCCATGGACTGCATACACACTAGCCTTGTTTTAGACGATAAAGGGAAGAGCGGACGTCCCTTTAGCGACTTTTTACAGCCATGTTGTCATGGGCAATGATTGTAATTTCATACTCACTGCCGTGGATCGGTTGGAAACTTATACACACTACACAACAGAAAGGAGATTGTAACGAAAATATTCAATGGTACGACCAACAAAATGAGGCGACAATCGTCTATTTGGGCATATTTTCGACCATCGTTTCACTACACACACTGACCCGACTTTCAAAGGAGCGGTCGTATGTCAGCTGGTTGAGCCGATTATTGGACAAAAACCCTGTAGTGTGTACCCAGCTTTAGGTCTTAGACCTCCTAAAATGGGCTCATATCTACAGATATTGTTGACAGCCACACCCTCCACTTTAATATCGTAAAGTTATTTTAACACCCTGGAAGTTGAAAGGTAATTGTTAAGGATGTAAAATGGACATGACTAAGATGATAGAACCAGCAAACCCTTTCCAAACACTTTTTTAAGTCACCCCCATCACCATCAATATATTCCCGCCTCCTTTCTTTCCTTGTGCAGAGATTCACTGCGAAGCCCTGCTGGAGTAACATTGTTACGCCACATTAATGAACAACCGTGTATGCCGACCTGCTTTGAATTCTTGTCCCTCTTTAAGTTTTTATTTCTGAAGGGGCAGCGGGCATGGTCATTTGTGATTCTTAGCCCAGGTTAGTCCTGCCCTCTATATATTCTTTTTTTGTTTTACCTAGTTACATTATTGTGTATATTTTTCAGGTGTATACTATGACAAACACTGTAATACAGAAGAATTAGACCACGCCGTCCTGGCTGTGGGATATGGAGAACAAAACGAATCCAAGTACTGGATTATTAAGAACAGGTATTGAAGCATCTGTTAAGACTTTATAGTGATGTATAATATGAAGAGATAAGCTAAGTTGCAGTGAAAATTAGCACGCATTGGGGGAGATTTAACAGCCGCGAAGTGTCTCCGGAACGTTCGCACGACACGTTGCAGAATAGATTTAACAGAAACCTCCGCGCATGCACCCCTTAGAGGTTTGAGGAAAAATGAGCAGAGATTTCTACCATAATTGCCAGCAATGTGCTCGGCGCGATGTCCGTGTACCACATTGCTGAACTGAATCTCCCTCTTTGAGTTTCACAGCGGACAGGTCATATGTCACAGGTACAAAGTTTCAGCGATACAATCTTGTTCGACATTTGCTTTGCCATTGCGTGGATTAGCATCCTTTATACCATTTGAAATATAGTGTTCTGTGCAATTGATAGGCTATAAATACAGCTGGGCTGAAGACAGCGTCACTTTGTTCTGAACTGGGTTGAACAAAAATGTTAGGAAAATTCAGGTTGGAACAAAAAATAATAGAGGGGATTCCATGTGGATCATTTAAAGCCAGATGTCAACAGAAAAATGTGTCTAAACGATGAATTAGGCAAATATTCGTTGGAACAGCTTTGAAAATTTCACTCATCTCTAATAAATTGGAATAATGTTTTTAAGAATAAATGCAGAACAGATAATGATCAGTGTTTAATAAACTCTCTCATACTTGCTCACACACTCACCATATGTACATCTTGGTGAATTCTTCTTATTTTTAGTATTCATATTATTGCTGTAGTGTGGTGGACTGACAAAAAAATGTTTTAGTGATATAAGGATGTTAGAATGAAAAATATAGAATTACATAGGAATGGTATATATTGTATTAGTATTTGACTTTAATCTACTAGACATCTCAGATCATCAATTTAAATGTTTTGTTAAAAAAATTGTATAGTTTGTGTGCGTTGCCAACATCTGATAATCAGTAGAGCAGAGATTATAGTTGAAGATGGAGAAAAAGCTGACAGGAATCAGCTGTAGAGAAATAAAGAGAGCTGTCAGCATTTAGCTGGACACAAGGAAAGTGTGCTAACAACATTAGCTGGAGAGAACTAAAGAGAGCTGACAGGGGTCTGTGAGAGATGTTAAGAGAACCTCTACAGAGAGATACAACAGGATCGAGGTGTCACATGAAACTGATCTAGTACCTGAAGAAGAGGGATAATTTATACCACCCATAAAGATGATTGACAACACACAAAGACTTTTACATTAGCCTTACCAAAGATCATCAATTGTACATATAGGTCATGGCCCAGTGAAAATATTATCAGATTACACAAACTAGCCAAGGAGAGACTACCTATATGAACAAAACTGCACCACATACAGAGACTGGACCCAACTGTGGGGGTCTATACCTTTAAAGTCTAGTGTAATTAGTAACATAACAGAACTGTAATACTCAGGATTACAAGAGGAATTGACTCAAGTTGTCTCTTGACTCATCCATGTCCCTCTGCACAAGACCACTAGTACCTGAACGATAACTTAATTTCAGTTACTATTGAAGCTAGGTACTTTAGAATATTTCAGTGCTGGCAAAGGGAGAAACCCAGGAAAGTCATCTCTGGGTCTGGTCTCATCTGCTCACCAACATAAATAAAGGGTAAGAACATGATAAGTAAGATACTACTAGAATCAGTCAACTCTGAATTTACAAGACACTATCCTGTGTCTTGTGTCTGCACCATCAACCTTGAATGAATTTGTTTTGTTTTTTATGCATGATTTATTTATGTATGATTCAATTTATGTATGCTTTGTTATACCAACTGACATGTGCTACAGAGTTTTGTAGCATTTTACAAATAAACGATTATGACAGCAATCGGAGAGACCCATTGCTGTACCTCAACAGTGTTATTTATGCAGTTACCTATAATTACAAAAATTATTTTAAAAAAAAGCTTAGAAAGGAAGTAGAAAGAAAACGTAAATATAAATACATTTTACAAAATGGTTTTCTATGCCACATTTTGGGGATTCCTAAATGACTATTAATTATTATGACCACTGTCGCCCCAAACCCATTATTTTGCTGACCCTATACTGCTCTCCTCGTCTCCTGTGTTGTCTACACTCTTCCAGCAAACATTTTCTTACTGTTACCTTATTATCTTTATATTCTGTAACTGTGAACAAGACAAGAAACTCTCCAAAGCTTGTCTTTAATAATCGATGGGTCAAAAATATAAAATAAACGTAACACCAAATAATGCAAGACTCAACCTGTTCCAATACAAACCAAGAAAGAGCTATATCCAGACACTGCCGGAATTGTAACAGTAAGAATGGTCTACCTTGTCTGAGAGGAAAGGTCTAAAGATAAATTATTATCTGGAGAGTTAATTCCTTTTCTCACCCTGTTTAATATGCAATTCTATCAATAGATTCCATGTATCATCATCATCATCTATGAACCATGATTATTTGATGACCATAATATAACTGTTTCTGCTTTCTCTTCACAGCTGGGGTGAGGACTGGGGGGATAAAGGCTACATCCTAATGGCCAGAGATAAAGACAATGCCTGTGGAATTGCGAGTGACGCCAGCTACCCTCTCATGTGACCTGTCCTGGAAGTACATCAAGCCGACTTGACTGCCGAGACCAGTCCACTTATGTCGCCTTTTTGATTACTTTGCTCTTGTCGGAGTTCTTTCTCTGCATTATCTGAGTCACACCTGATACAAGTGTACACACACAATCACAAATATTTTGCAGGACATTTTGGCACATGCAGGTTCCCACTCCACAAATAAAACATTTCTCCCTAAAGTAAAACTTTGTAATGCTTTCAAATTCTCTTTTTTTAAATTCTAAATTTTTTAAATGTAATTTTCATGTTTTTAATTCTTGTCCTGTGATTCTCAATAAAATAGCAAAAAAAAACCTTGTGATAACTTTTTAGTCTGACAGCTAATGTACGTGGGTCCCTTTGGTATGATAAGATCTGAATCAGTGGTGGAAGTGGGGTGTATACAGTGGTATGTGATACCGCCATCTCTCCTACTGCCTTCATTGTAACATTATCATATGCCATTCACTTGCATTCCCATTACATTTTCATACTGCCACTTCTAAATTTCCACTTCGATCACTGATCTCAATGCAATTACATTTGATTGTGCATAAAGGAAAAGAAGTAAGTAGAAATTACTTGATTATCTATAATATGTCACCTGACCTGTCCAATGTTATAATAGGTACATTCTGTTTAATGTTAACGCACCCATCATATAATATGGGTATATATAATACTTGGAATACAGCTTCCTACAATAAGGGACTTCTCTCACACACTTGGACCTGGCTCAGAATTCAGGCACTGAATACCACAAAGGGATCATTTTTCTTAGGCTTCTATATGTTCTCCTTATACTTAAGATGAGATTCTGGCACTCTTGGCTTTTATCCATTTTTATTATCACTGATGTTGAAGATGAAAGGTCAGAATATTTTCCGCATTTTAAATTGTATTTGTGTTGGGCTTCTGAGATAAAGTAAGTAGTTGGAATGGTATATTGGAGATTAGAGTTAGAATTTCACTGCAGATAAGAACCGCTTCGCCACCTAGTCTGCCCATTTTTTAACCTATGGTAACCTTAAACCCTATTTCATCCTTTATTCTTTGCAAGGATATCCTCACATCTATCCCAAGCATGTTTAAACTGCTGTACTCTATTAGCCTCACCACCTCTGATGGGAGGCTATTCCACTTATCCACTACTCTTTCTGTGAAGCAGTCTTTCCTCAAATTCCTATGGAACTTCTGAAGACACGCTGTTTCCAAACGACTGTTGTTATCCTGGATTCTATGTTGGGCTAAACATTGATAAGGAAGTCTGCACATGTAAGCGTTACCTGATGCGTTTCTCTGGCTATTTGTTGGGCAGTTTCATTAGAGGTGAAGCATGTAATTCAAAAACAAACTTAAATATCCTAACATGAGAACTATTAGCCAATCGCATTCTTGTAAGTGTTCCTTCAACCAAAATAATATTTTGATGGTATGGCAATGCAACACTACTTGATGACATATTAAGCAATTATATAATATACAGTGTACAGTATACAAAATATATACAATATATTCTACCAAGACAAGCATTGCGCCTCAATAATTAATCCACATCTTACCTTACAATCACAAATCTATTTTTTATTACTGCAGAAACACTGTAGAATTCACAAGAACAAACACAGAGAGCATTGGTGCAAAGACAACCTTGCTCTCTGTCATCCTATTGTTCTTTGTGTCAGCTTAAGTAGTGCAGCAAACTCGAATCAGGTGGGTTAGTGATGTCAGTGTGACAGACCCCGAATCTGGTAAGTAAGCACTGGACTCCAGGTTCGGCGCATGAGACAGGTACCACCAACCATGGTACTAGTATCACTTGTGTGTGTACAACTACATAGGGTTGCTGTTAGAACCAGTTCCTACAGAAAACTGTCCAGAAGGTTTGTTCCTTTGCTACACTAGCTTCCAGGTTGGGACAGGTTGACAGAGAGCTACCTTGCATTTGTGTACCACAACTTGGCTGTGAAGTTGACTATTGCTTCTTCATCTCTTGTGTATCAGACCCTGGCTTTTCTAGCAGTGAATATAACCACTGATTATTCCTTGCTCAAAAACTGGATTTTAGCTGTGACCTTGATTACTATTTCTCTGTCTCCTGATTATCAGACTTTGGCTTTGAACTGATATTGGCCGAGATTCAGACGGCTGACTTTACAGTACTTAGGTGCCGGACTTTGCTGTATCTTATGTGTCTCAGTCTTTGGCTGCAATTCCTAATTGCTGCTCTTTAGTCATGAACATGACCACTGCTATATTTTATTGGATAACGGACGTCTGCTGCAGTTTATTCATTGTTTATTCCTCCTCTATACATCAAACTCTGTCTCTGGAATATAACAGCTGCCAGTCATTATCTGAGTGCAAGACGTTAGTGTAAAGTTTGTTTTCTGTTTGTCTGATTCCTAAGAAGCTAGTTTGGCCCTGCGTGCTGCTGAATTATTATTTTATATATTGAATCAGGATGCTAATATCTTCTTTTCTGCTTCTTTATGTGCATATCAGGCTCTGGCCTATGTTCTAACCATTGCTCAGCAGGTTTCCCCAGTGCCCACTATCCAGAAATCCTGCACTGGTATTAACTGCATGATCACAATGGCTGCAAACCACTGAACTGATCTCCATGTACAAGACTGCTTGTACTATTTATTTGTTATACAGTATCATTACCACTAGAGGGCCCATCCTCTTGTTAAATCTGTAATTGGTAGCAATAGCCACCAGCCATTGTGGTTCCAAATAGTTACTTGTTGGAGGAAGCAAACTTGCTCCTAAAAGAACAGATTTTAGTGGTGGTGGTAATATCCACAAGATGAAGAGTGGACTGAACCTAGAAGTCAGTAATTCCCTTATGGACAGCCTTCCCAAGCACAGAATCAAGTAGACTTTAACTGTGACTGTTGTAGTTTAGAGTACAAACATTCTCTCAGCAGGGAAAACGTACAACAAAAGCAATGAAGTCCACCATCAATGATCCACAAATCTGAAATGCAACTTAAGGTTGCATGTGAAGAAAATGTGAAGGACTTGAGAAATATTTGGAGGACTTGAGAAATATGAAGGAGTATGTCAAGAATAAGCCCCTCTCTAGCTAATCCCTGATTTAATATCTTTTCATATAGTCCAACAGTCGTACAATATATCACCTCTATTTTAAAAGGAAACCGCTCCTGATCCCCTTTATCTGTCACAAACCGCCCTCTGCGCACTTGTGACTTGGAAGCTTACTGTAAGGGCACACACAGGATTCCAGCCTAAACCTCACACTCAGCTCTCTTTCAGGCTACAGATTTCGCTGTCCCTATCCCAACACCGACACACGCTTCACACCTCTCAGCAACTGCCACCAGCTACGTATAAGGCCCGTAGCAAACCTATGACTTAATCACCCAATTGTGCATGCTCTGTACTCTGGTAGCTAAACAGTTAATCTTTCACACACTGGTTTCTAAAGAGTTAATCCAGCCAAGCAATCTGACTCTTCTAAACAGGCAATGGATTCGTTAAGAGCAATAAGGACAGAACTATTAAATTGTTAGATTTAATATATAAAAAGTACAATGCTTACAGATAATAAAAAACAATTAGATAAAGATTTGACCTACAAATAAAAAATTGCAAACAGTTATAAAAACAAATGGGATGAAAGTACAGAGCATATTTACGTATAATAATCTGTATTCCTGGGGGTAGGCAGAAAAGATGGACAGTCCTTCAATTAGATTGATCCCCAAGAAACTGACAATTTGTCCCTTCACAACACAGGTTTTTAAGCAAAATGAAATGGGACGGCATTCACATGGCAGTGTGGATGCTAATGCAGGGGGCGGAAATGTCCCCTGGGTGTCACATAGGGTTTGTTCAAAACAATTCCTAAAGTTTATAGCTTTGGTAACTTTTCTCAGATATATCCTTGAGACATAACTTTCCCTTCAATAAACCGGTAATAACTTCCCGCACATTTAAATACCAAATATGATGGGATTACAACAATATCATTCTGAAATAGGTGTGACATTGGCTGTTTCCTGTATAGTTGGTATTTATGTTTTATAACCCTTGTGTGGTTTTTCCCCTCAGTACAGAGTGGCACATGGATTTCCTAAAATATGAAATATGACTACATTTCTTTGAAGTCACTATTTCTAAATAGCTGCCTAGAGAGCCTTTAGGTTTTGCCTTCTGTCTCCAAGATTCTCACCTAGGCATATAGCTCTCCCTGATTCACACCTAGTGGCTATTTTGTGTTTACAATACCTATTGAAAGGAAGTCAATTAGGAAGTGGAATACATGATCAAAAGCAATGGATGTCTGTTATCTGCATATCTTAAGTTAGTTTCTTCCCAGAGTGTCCTCTGAACTTAATTACCTCCCACTAGGCTACTTGACCAAATGTTTTAAAAAGGAAACAAACTTATATGAGGGGATAATCATGTTCACTTCTATTTATCAATGTAATATTTTATTTGGGCCTTGACATTCAATATTCTATTTCATCATATCATATTTTATGCCTTCATCCTGACAGAGTATAATATGCGAAGTGAACCTGAGTGGAGAATGTAAGTGGTGCACTTGATTTCCACTGCACCTCTTCAACCAGCTACAGACCAGATTAGTGAAGTAACAATAGACACATCATGGCTAGGTACACAATGAAGAATTTTCTGACCAATATGTTATCTAACACTAATGTACCTATGACCGAGGGTCCGATCGATCGTTCGACCCATGTGTACACACTATACACGTTTTAAACAATTTTTGCACGACCAATCGACCGGGCAGCGATTTTGGACAGGCATAACATTGTCGCAAATCATTGTGATTCCATACACACTAAAACGATATATATAGCCTCCCTGCAGCGATATGCCAAATAAATTTAAATAAACGGGCTTAACATCACCAGCAAAAACTCCCACAAACTTAGACTCAGGAAAAGGAAATACATCATCGTCATTCATTCTATAGCACATCTTTGTGTATAGTGTATGTTTGTTCACTCGCAACTGCATATTAACAATTTTATTTAATATAATGGATACTGTTGAACTACAGCAAGCTTGTGGTCTTTTACTACTTGCTATGGCAAGAAAACTGCAAGCACAGACCTGGAAGGTAATAAATAAAAACAATTAATCTTGTTGGACCAAAGAATGGTTCCAGAGAAGAGACTCATTTTCTCATATGCCCCTGCTACAGGAGATATGGGACAACAATCCCGATGACTTTAGGAATTTCCTAAGGATGAATAAACCCACGTTCTAGGAACTGAACACCCCCCTCATCCAGAAGAAGGACACACATTTAAGGAGACCCATATACTCAGGGCTGCCAAGAGGAATTCATGGCCCCAGTACAACAAATTAATGGGGCCCCCTTATAGTCGAGTATGGTAAAAAAAATTGCGCCGCCGCTATTTTTCGGATGTGTGGTCATGCATTTGGGGGCATGGCAAATGCGCCATTGGGGCGTGGCTAACACATCAAAATCAATAGGCTTTTTTTAACCCCTCTATGACAGCCCCCCCTTGTTTTTTTAACCCCTCTATGACAGGCCCCCCCTCATTTTTTAACCCCTCTATGACAGGCCCCCCCTCGTTTTTTAACCCCTCTATAACAGGCCCCCCCCCTCATTTTTTAAACCCTCCATGACAGGCCCCCCCCTTGTTTTTTAACCCCTCTATGACAGGCCCCCCCTTGTTTTTTAATCCCTCTATGACAGGCCCCCCCCTCGTTTTTTAACCCCCCTATGACAAGCCCCCCCTTGTTTTTTAACCCCTCTGTGACAGCCCCCCCTCTCCCCCCATTTTCCTCCCTTTACTTACCTTTTCTTCTCTCTTGGTCTTCTCTGCTGCTCTGTGCTCCATTGCTCCAGACTGACTGAATGCTGGGTATGACATGATGACATCACAACCGGCAGTCAGACAGTCTGAATGGAGCACAGAGCAGCAGAGAGGAGGGACGCCGACGCCGCGATAACGTGAGTATGAATATTTTTTTTTTTACTACCCTGCTCCCCCCACCAACGACCGAGCCCCCCCTTCCGCAAAAAAAAAACAAAAAAAAAAAACAACAAAAAAATAGTTTTGAAAAAAAACAAACAAACAAAAAAAAAACGTCGGCGCGAGGGCCCGGGCCGGGCCACCTGGCATGCCCGTGCCCGGGTAATTAGTACCCGCTCCCGCCCAATCTCGGCGGCCCTGCATATACTGTATGCAAAGCAATCACTGGTCGTTACCCTGAAATATTTGGCCACAGGAAGGACACTGGCTGATCTGAAATACAGAACAGCAATTTCACCTCAAGCTCTAGGTTTGATCATAACTGAGACATCTGATGCAGTAGTCCAAGTTCTGCATGGACCGTATGTAAAGATTGGTAAAAGAAATATGGGTGTTTTTAACAAATATTATTTTATTAAAATAGAAAGTTTACAGATTGTATAAAAACTGTGCAATGCAATAAAACCAATTAAGGGGTTCACAGCTGTTCATAATGCAAAATTGTCTGCGTCTACAAAATTAGAAAGAAGCCAGTCTGGCGGTGGTGGTATGAGGAAGATGGTGGAAGTGAGTGACAGAAGTGATGGAGGAGTGGAGGTGGATGGGGAAATACTGAAAAAAGTTAATTACAGAAAAGAAGTGATTAGGCAGAAACTCCTAACTCAGATCATAGATAAACTCAGGAAAAAAAGACCAAAATTCCAAATCCAAAACCGCTGGTCCGACTTAAAAAATAAAGAACAGGGGAGACTTTTGAGAATCCCAAAAAACATTTAAATTAAAGTGAGTATTAAAAGTGGTCATTATAAATGTTTAAAACACGATTAGTATGATTATTAAATCTTTTACATCTATTTACAGAAAGAAGAAGGCACGATGATGTGTGCTGCGTAGTCAAAATTGGTTAAATGAGTTAGAAATTGGAGAAATTAAAGTGGAGCGCAAAGATGGTAATTATAAATCCTTGTACAACATAAGGAGCACCCTGTTCCGTTATAAAAAAAAATGGCGCCTATGGACCAGCACAGCAGCATACATGACAAAACCCAAGAGGGACCCCAAAATAAAGTGATTTCAAGCAGTGTCCAAGGTGAGAAAATGGTAGTTGGCCCTCTGGTAGAAACGAACTTGTGTTTCGTCATTCAAGATAATAAAAATGTGTTTCCTTCCCTCATATACAAACCGTCGTCATATCTGACGAAAGAAAAGGATGCAAAATGCAGTAATATTTGTGGTCCTTCCAGTGATGGCAACATGTGGTCGAGAAGATGGAAAAGCTGAGCGAATAATTTACAGAATTAAGGGTGAACATCAATAATGGTAAGAAAAAAATTCAAGAAACTGTAGAAAAATTTCCTGGAATTGTTACAAGTATATGAGAAAGCAATGTCAGAATGCAGTAGCCAGGTTAATTGTTAAATATTTACTGGATTAAGAATTTATGCTATTTCTTCTTTCTTCATCCATTGTTATGGATATTGTAGAAAATTAATGCTATTAATACAAACTGAGTGGTTTATTTGATGCACTAGCAAGAAACATAGACTTGAAATAAAGGTAAAACCAATTAGCATGTTCAATATACATGTATGGTCTATGGCAATACAATATACATAGCAATACAATATACATCTTTACAATACACAGCTATACAGTACACAGCTACACAATACACATCTATACAATACATAGCTATACAATATACATCTTTACAATACACAGCTATACAATACACAGCTATACAATACACAGCTATACAATACACATCTATGCAGTACACAGCTATACAATACACAGCTTTGCTGTAGACAGCATGGACACAGCTGCCTAATAAACTTCATACTGCAGACTCACTTCTTCCACGCACAAAACCTCTCAACAGTCATCATCAAAATTCTCTTAACCTCTAATGAAATAAACACACTGACAACTTCTGATTTGGCTGAAATAGGTCACAGTTTTATTAATTATTATATAAACTTGGTGGCGGCGAGAACAAATTGCAATTCAGCTAACAACTGATAGCTGAACCAAACAGTGTACGGCCACAGCCACTACCACTGGAATCGGGACATAGTCCTTTATGATTGGCCGGTGCTAAATCTGGCGTTATTATGACTACTCCCCTTTTGGGCTCACGATGACGTGCCTTACAATGCAGGTCAAAGTGTCCCCACACAAGGTAACCAAGAACCAGGGTGCTTCGAAGGGGGCAGTAACATTCGGCCAATCAGTGATAGTACTATATGCATTAGTTGCTGACTACAAGACCTCTCCCTCCTAACTGTGCCTCCTCTGTAATCGGAAAAATAATTGGTTAACATAGTAAGGGAGAAAGAGAGAAATGGCCCTTGGCTTTAGCCGATAGGAAATCGTTGGTGACTTTAGCCAGGGCAGTTTCAGTGGAGTGGAGGGGGCGGAAACCTGATTGGAGAGGATCAAGGAGGGAGTGATCAGAAAGGTAAGTGGTCAGATGGATTCAGACAAGCCTCTCAAGTATTTTGGAGGCAAAGGGGAGAAGAGAAATGGGGCGATAGTTAGAGAGTGAAGTGGGGTCAAGATTGGGTTTGTTTAGAATGGGTGAGATGAGAGCATGTTTAAAAGTAGAGGGGACGATTCCAGTGGAGATGGACAGATTAAAGAGATGAGCGAGGTGGGAGCAGGCGTGGGGGAAAGGGAGCGAAAGAGATGAGAAGGGATAGGATCCAGGGGGCAGGTTGAAGGGGGGGAAGATGAAATGAGAGAGTGGACTTCCTCACCCGAGGTAGGGTGGAAGGAGTATAGGAGTTGGTGGCTGTGGGGAGAGGAGGGTTGAGTGGGGGAGGGTGGCGGAAGAGTGAATGGAGGAGGAGAATTCAAGTCTGATGGCCTCAATTTTAGAGGAGAAAAAGGTCAGTGGCCGTGAGGGAGGATGGGAGGGGGAGGGGAAGGGAGGGCAGGAGTGTGTTGAAGGTGGAAAAGAGGCGGCGTGGTTTAGAGGACTGTTGTTAGAGACTCACCTCTCCGGGTTAGAGGACTGTTGTTAGAGACTCACCTCTCCGGGTTCCAGTGCCGCTCTTTGCCAGCGTTGTGATCGTCGCTTCTGGGTGGCGGGTCACATGACCTGACTGTCGGGGTTGGTAATTCAAATCTACTCCTCTACTTAAACCTCCCTCTGACACTGATAGTGTGTCAGAGCAACTTAGTTGCCGTGCGTCTCCCTGCAGTTCCTTGTATCTGTATCGCTGTTCTCCCTGTGAGTGCCTTCTACTGGATCTTCTGTGTACAAAACCCTGCTTGTCTGACTACGTTCTGTTGTATCTTTCGTGTACCAAACCCTGCTTGTCTGACTATGGTCTGCTGGATCTTCCGTGTACCAAACCCTGCCTGTCTGACTACGCTCTGCTGGATCTTCCGTGTACCAAACCATGCCTGTCTGACTACGCTCTGCTGGAGCTTCCGTGTACCAAATCCTGCCTGTCCAACTACAGTCTGCTGGAATCTGTTCAACCCTGCTGGGGTCAGTGTTCTCTTCTGGCTACTTCCGTCCATTCCTCAGCTCCGTGGTGCTGCCACCTAAGGCATTACAGGGGACAGCGACCTAAAAGTTCTCAGCAGCAAAGTCCATCCTGCCTTGCAGCGGTTCTTGGTGAATACTCATTACATTCCGCACCCTTGCTTTGCTAGCGCTAATTAGGATCAGCACAGCTTCAGATATCAACTCTGGTTGTAACAACTGTGAGGAGATGAGGGATTTAAAGAAAAACTGTTTAGCAAGTGAGAGGATGGAACTGAAATATGAAAGGACAAACTAACTTGAAGTGGAGAAAATCAGCCAGGGAATGAGATATTCTCCAGTGGCGTTAAGCGATACGAGAACATTTTTGGATGAAGCAGGTAAACTTGGAGTGCCACGGTTGGGGCTTGGAGCAGCAAAGGTGGAGAGAATGGGCAGGTGCGCAAACATCAAGAGTGAAGGTGAGGGGTGAGGGTGTGGTTGTAGAGGGAGACCGCCTGATTGGGGCATTTCTGGGTGTATAAGGGAGAGAGGAGATCAAGGGCGTCGGGGTTGCATCTAGAATGAGTCGATTTGGGCGTGGGGAGGGGTGCAGGAGGCGAGGAGAGTCGGAGAGATGATCAGATAGTGGGAAGGGAGAGATGGAGAAGTCAGAGTGACCACATAGGTAGGAGAAGACAAGGTCAAGGGAGTGACCAAGGCAGTGTGTCCTATCCTTATTGATTCCAATTCTGGGAATGGAAACAATAAGGGTAGTCCAAAAAATCAATATAGAATTTTTCCATCGAAAGGTAGAGATTTTAGGAATGGTGCAAGAGCTAATGCTGAAAAGGATAATGGTAGCTGCCACATCATGCAAAAAAGCTTTGGTGGTTATGCAAAACTAGTACCAAAAACAAGTTTCAGGTTTAATTCATAGAGTTGAGTAGATTCAGGAGATGAGTAAATATAAATATACAAGGATATAGCTGCTGAATTGGAGTCTTATAGTACTTAATATTTATTGGACAACATTATATTAAGGTTTTTTTTAAATTGCTAATAAGGAAGTAAAACCTGAAGATATTTTTATTTCTCTTTGAAAAGCACCACATTAATGTTTTGAATAAGGGTTTGCAAAATTTCTCTCCATAAGTCCTTGGACACATTTGGAGCAAATACAGATCTACACACATTTGTAGAAATAAAGTTGTGTTAAACAAACAAAAAAAAAAACCAACCAGCCAATTTTACTGCAGCAAGAGGGCAAAGTAATTAGCATTACTACCCCACAATGCTGGGGTCATGAGGTCCAACCAGAGCCCTATCAATGTGAAGTTTGTATGTTCTCCTTGTGTTTGCGTGGGTTTCCTCCAGGGACAATGGCTTCCTCCCACAGTATCAAAACATACTGGTAGGGTAATTGGCTGCTGGCATCTCAGTGTGTGGTAGGGAATCACATTGTAAGCTCATCTGTTGAAGGGAATAATGTAAATGACTCATGTTCTCTGTTCAGCATTGCATAACTTGATGGCGCTATATAAACGGTAATAATACTTTTTTCATTTTATAGCCACTGTTCAACAATTGGACAATGATTATTCAACATCATTGAATAATAAGCAATATATTTTGTAAAACCTATCAAAGAAAGAATTACAAGGTTTAAATGAAATGAGAGATAATGAAAGTTTGATTATAAAACCAGCAGACAAATGCTACATAAAATAAATGATGATGATGATGATGATGAATTATACAAGCTATTATTTGCAGGGAAAACTATGGTGTAGTAAATAAAAATAAATACAAGTTTTTAAAAGAATGTGTTCACAGTAGAAACAATTAGTAGCAATCCTAATTAATAACAGAGTCATACATCAAAAAGCACAAAATTTAAAAATACAAAAAAAAAATTAATAAAAGAAGCGCATAAAATTACTACTATCCAAAACAGTACATGAGTATAAAAAGTTATTTTATTAAAACATAGCATAAAAAATCAGCATTCAATAATTCAAAATTATCATGTATCAATCCATTCTGAACACCTCAACAATGTACTTATAATATAAAATAGATAGTGCATTTATCAATTTCATTAGTAACTCTTGTGCTCTTTTCTGTATAATTGAATCAAGAAAAAGCATGTGTACACGGGAATAGGTCTGATGCGGGAAGGAGTGAGGGGTACAATCCCTAGCTCGCCAAGTATCATATAAATGATGTAGTTTGAAAAGGGCACTCAATTTTTGGGAGGCACTATTTAGCATGGGTGGGGAAGAGGAAGTTTGTGAGGAAGAACTAACCAGTTTAGGATCAATGACCAAGTTGAAGTTACCCCAAAGATTTATGTGACATTTTGCAGCTCTCCATTGTTTTATTGGTTCAGTTTAAGGGTTGTACAAACGGACAAGTGTGATGAAAACTAAATGCAAAGAACCAGTAACTATAAGATACCTGCCTTCCAGATCTGTATGAATGCTCTGATAGGAAAAAGGGGACCCTGCTATTATAGAACAATTAGTTTCTCAGGACTTCGATCAGGTGCTAGTGAAATAGAAAATAATTACGTTTCTACAAGATAGAGAAATGTGTCCTTATCAGCTCCTATTATCGTATTTTTGTGGATAAAATCCTCAATTTTCAAAGACATATTTCAAAAAGCACAAAAAAATTTAAATAAAATTAAAAAAATAAGCGCATAAAAACTATCAAATAGATGGTGCACTCATCAATTTCATTAGTAACTCTTGTGCTTAATATTGCGGTACAATGATCTTATCTATACAAGCAGTTTAACTGTTGCAATAACTCTTATCAGGTTTTTCTCATGAGAGTCTGTAAGATATTATAACACTACTCCATGGTAACTTTCACAATATATCAGACATAGATTAGTAAAACTTCGACATCTATTTACAGAAAGAACACAGCGCAATGAAATGTGCTAGGTAGCTACACAAATATTACAAATGGAAGCAGAAGCTGTAGAGACTATAAAAAAAATAATGCAGTGACACAGAAATTTCTAAAAATAAAAGAGGAACTGAAAGAATGTAATTAAACATTGTTAAAAAGGCAAATAAACGTAAGGTGTGACCTTTATCGTTCTATTAAAAAAGGCTTCTATATTTCAGTTGGTATGGATCAACACGGCAGCAGGCCTGGCCAGACCCAGGAGGGACATCAGCATAAAATAATTTCAAAGGCGTCTCAACGATCCGGTGGATCGTGACTATACATTTTTTTCACATCCACACGGAACTTATTCCAGATTAGACTATTTATTTCCTGCCTATTCCTTCATCTGGTGCTAGATTCTACAATAGGCAATACCACCTGGTCAGATCACTTCCCTGTTTCACTGACTATTCAAGTTAACCATGCTGTTAGGCATTGCTTCTGGAGACCAAATGAACTTCTCCTGCAGGACTCATATTATAAAACTCAGTTGGTCGAGACGATAGAGGAATATATAGCTCTCAATAACACTCCAGAGGTATCTTAAGGTCTCAGTTTGGGAGCCTCACAAATGTGTCCTCAGGGGCAAGCTGACTCAGTTAGGCTCCTTAATGCAAATGATTATATTGAAAATCTTTTACAAAAACGTAAAGATTTAGAGACTAGACATAAGTTCTTCCTCTTCGGGACCACCTTGACAGAACTGACAGAGATCAGGACAGCTTTAAACAAACACCCCACAACGACAGAGTTAAATTAGATTATCGTCGCAGCCGTTGTTTTTTCAGTGGGGAAATAAACCAGGCACACTCCTTGCCAGAGCACTGAGGGCTCCAAGAGCTACGACTTATATTAGTTCTATCAAAGACGAGCAAGGCAGAGAGAGTTGTATGATTATTGACACTGCGGCTGGTTTTAACTCTTATTGCACCAAATTATACAACCTTTCTCGATACCTCCCAATGGAGGCGGTTACACTTAGACAATATGTGATGGCCGCTTACCTAACGAAGATTAAATTCTCTACCCTTTTTGAGGCTGATTGATCTATCTTAGAGCAGCCCTTCTCATCTGAAGAAATAGTAGAAGCTTTCAGATCCTCCCCGAACAGGAAGAGCCCTGGTCCGGGTGGATTTACCATCACATATTACAAAACGTTTAAGGATTTACTTGTCCCTCTAATGGTGCGAGCCTTTAATGCCATTTCAGAGGATACTCATTTTTCTAAACAATCTTTTATCACAGTTATACCTAAAGAGGGGAAGGACATATCCCTATGTCCTTGTTACTGCCCAATCTCTTTACTTAAAGTGGATGTGAAGTTGTATGCAAAACTGATTGCAAATAGACTGAAAACTCCACTTCCTAATCTGATCCACTCAGACCATGTCAGGTTTGTCTCTGGTTGTGAGGCCCGGGAGAATACCACCAAAAAGTCATATATTTGATTCATATAGCTTCACTTTCCAATATTCCCTCCATACTCCTTTCTACGGATGCCGAAAAAGGCCTTTGATAGGATTGATTGGAGGACTCTAATATTTCGGGAGTTGGGGAGGTATATCACAAATTGGCTCTTTGCTGATGATCTTCTTGCGGTGGTTACTAATCCGATCTTTGTTCTTCTGAAATTGGTGAATGGGAGGATTAACAATATTAAAATGAATATTCTTCCATGAATACTGTACTTTCTTCAAACTCTGCCCATCCATATTCCAAAGTCCTGGTTCTCAACTGTACACCGAATTATAAAAGACTTCATTTGGCGTGGAGGGAAGCCCCACTTTCATCACAATACTCTCTATAGACCCAAGTATCTGGGAGGACTCCAACTCCCCCATTTCACAACATACTGTGATGCCATTATGCTTGGTAGAATTGTAGAATGGACTAAAATGGCTATTGAGGGCGGATTCCTTCGGTTCCCCATTGAAAAATTCCCTTGGCTCCGCAATTTTCCCATCTTACAACATCCTACTATAAGCACAACATTGATTAGTTGGGGCAGATTGCGGAAGTTGGATTTCACCTCTTCCCCAGTCTTGCCCCTGACACTTTTGTTTGCAAATCCTGACATCCCTCCGGGGCTCCCAGAGCAAAGTTTCCTACAATGGAAACAGGTGGGGATCCTGCATGCTGGCCAGCTGGTGTTTTCATCAGGTGTATCCTCATTTGATAATATTCAAGCTAAGTGGCAGTTGCCAAACTTTGTGCTATCTCCAATTGAAACATTTTCTGATGTCTGCAGATACCTGTACGAATGTTGGTAGGGTGCTCACATTTTTCAAATCTATATTCAAGTCCACTACATGCCCTTCTCACTCATTATTCCAGATTTATAAATTGCTAATGGAGAATTTGCTTAAAGCTCCCCTGAAATTTATGAAGAACGAGAATCTAGAGGGGATGACTGAGGAAAATGACTGGTCAAATATCTTCTGTGCCACCCAAGTATCCTCAACAACTGTTTTGGTTGTAGAAATTTAATATAGTTTTGACTAGATGGTATCGATGTCCAAATCTTTTGGCTCAATTCTATCCTGGGATTCCTAACTTGTGTTGGAGGTGTGGTGTAGCGATCGGTACAACTAATCATATCTGGTGGGAATGTCCTAAATTACTTGACTTTTGGAGCAGTGTTTTTACTCACACTAAAACTATATTGGGAGGAGTAATCCCAGACTTTCCATCTTCTTGGCTCTTACAAAAGACTGAAATCCCAATTTCCCAATATAAAAAAATCTCTTGTAATTAAGCTAAACTGTGCTGCCACAGCTGTAATCCCAATTTACTGGGAATCCCTAAGTCTCCAACGATAAAGGAAATGTTCACAAGAATATAATATTATCGAAGCATGGATGAAATCATTCTCTCCTCAAATGACAAAATTGATCATTATTGTACTACATGGTGCAGTTGGTTGAACTTCACTGACTCTGAGCTGTATAAGTCCATACAACCTATTTATCTTAAATTGTTTGACTATTAAATGTATTTAGATCTGACTATGTTAAACCCAAGGATTGAGCTGCTATGGCCTCGGATCCGGAGCTATCCCTACCAAATTAATATCTTCTTCCCTCTTTCCTTATGTTTTACCCCAACTTATGTATGCCCACATGCACTTAGCATTTATGGTAGATAGTAGATATCTAACTGTAACCAACTTTGAATTATTTTCAATACCTGGAGTTCACTGGGGCTCACTCTAATGAGTGATAAGAAATTGTTATCAAAGTTGAGTTATTTATTCCAGACTTTTAAGTAATATTCAATCTTTATAGACTAGTTTACATGATGTTCTCTTATCATTGAAAGTGATGACTTTTTGAAGGTTTTCCTCTTATTGTTATGATTTCGTTTTGTATGCTACATGAGTGGCTTTCAAAAAAAAGTTATTTTACAAAAAATAAAAAAAATAAAAAAATAATTTCAAGTAGTTGTCCAAGCTGAGCAAATGGTAGTGGTCCCACTGTTGAAGACAATGTTAATTTTTCTTTCTTCATGTAGATACCATCTACATGATAAAAGTTTGGAAGGAGGGCCCAAGCACAAATATTGCTATAACTTCCAGTGATGGAAAAGGTGGGCCGAGAAGATGGAAAAGCTGAACGAATATTTGAAAGAATTGAGTGCTAACATCAATGATGGGAAGAAAAAGGTTTACAAATTGGAGAAAAATTACATGTAGCTGTTTCACATGTATGAGAAAGTAATGGAACAGTTAAAATAATCATAAGTACTGCAGAAGTTTAAAATATTTTATTTACTAGATGAAGATTAAGATGTTCTATATATTTTTTTGGATGCACTAACTAGATATCACTGAAAGAGCACTATCCCCACTTGCTAGACGTTTTGACACCGCACCACGTGGGAGGCGTAGAGACAACATCATAAATTTAAATATAGACGTCCAGAAAGGCATCGCTGTTGGAGTCACTATCACCACACTGTCAGGGCAATTGGTCGCGAGTTCATACACACTGCAGGTTTGGAAGGACGTCGTTCCATTGTTGAACAAGATTTTTACTTCAGTTTAAAAATCAAATGAAATGATACAATGTGCTTTGGAATGACCATCGTTCTTCTAGGTTCACAGGATGGCTCGTTTTTTTTTTTTACATATTTGGTGGAAATGCCCAAAATTGAAAAGTTTTTAGGTCACACTCAAAAATGTAATTTCAACCATTATTCAATTAGATGTACCCCTCTGTCCAAAATTTTGTTAATAGCAACAAAAATAATTTTAAGATAAGCGGATTTAATAGAAAGGAGTCTGATAAATTGTGAAAGCTACCATGGAGTAGGATTATAATATCTTAAAGACTCTCATGAGAAAAATCTGATAAAAGTTATTGCAACAGTTAAATTGCATGTATAGATTAAATCATTGTACCGCCACACAAGAGTTACTAATAAAATTGATGAGTGAAGTATTTATTTCATATTATAAGTATATTGTTGAGATGATCAGAATTGATTTAGGATAATTTTGAACTATTGAATGCAGATTTTCTATGCCATGTTTTAATAAAATGACCTTTTATTCTTATGTACTGTTTTGGATGGTAATACTGTTTATGCGCTTCTTTATTTCTATTTTTATTTTATTTTTTGTGCTTTTTGATCTATGCCTTTGAAAACTGAGAATTTTATCCAGGAAAATACGATAATAGGAGCTGCTTATGACACATTTCTCTATCTTGTAGAAACATAATTATTTTCCATTTCATTAGCGCCTGATCGAAGTCCTGAGAGACTAATTGTTCTATACTGGCGGGTCCCCTTTTTCAATAAGAGCATTGATGCAGATCAGGAAGGCAGGTATCTTATAGTTACTGGTACATTGCATTCAGTTTTCGTCATACTTGTCCGTTTGTACAACCCTTAACCTGAACCAATAAAAATAGGTAGAGCTGCAAAAGGTCACATAATTTTTGGGGGCAACTTCAACTTGGTCAATGATCCTAAACTGGTTAGATCTTCTTTGCAGCCTTCGTCTTCCCCACCCATGCTAAATAGTGCCTCCAAAAAACTGAGGGCCCTTCCTAAACTATATCATATACATGATACTTGGCGGGTTATTAATTATTCAATTAGGGATTATACCCGTTACTCCTTCCCGCATCAGACCTATTCCCACACACATATTATTCTTGTTTCAATTCTTATACAAAAGATAAACTCAACTAATATCACACCCCAGTCATGGTCAGATCACTAGGTGGTTTCATTCCTCCTAGATTTAGTGCTTCTCTCAGTTACCTGCACTCGGCCAACGACCGCCGCCTCTCCTCCACCTTGATCACCTCTGCCTACTCACGAATCCAAGATTTCTCTCGAACTGCCTCTCTCCACTGGAATGACCTCCCACTCTCCATCCGACTGTCCCCTAACTTGTGCTCCATCAAACGGGCAATTAACACTCACCTCTTCCTCAAAGCCTACCAGCCTTCCACCTAATCCTCTCTCCATGCTCATTCTCATCACCTCTCTCCTCCCGGCCCTACTTGCTCCTCCGGCACTTGATCCCTCTTCTGACTCCCTCTGTACCTGCTGTCTGTTTGCCCTCCCTTTAGGATGTAAGCTCTTACGAGCAGAGCCCTCCTCCCTCCTGTCTTTACACCATTTCTTCTGCTCCAGCTTCTCTGTAATTGCTATGTCTGGAGTTTCTGGAGTCTTGGTTTACTCAGCTTTTGTTCTGTACTGCTTTACCCTGTAATGTTTACTGTTTGTGCTGTGTATGGCGCTGCGGAAACCTGGTGGTGCCTTACAAATAAACGATAATAATAATAATAACTTTCTAAAAGGTGTGTCTGCTCTCTACCACAATCCCTCTGCCATTGTCTCGGCTGATAACCAAACCTTCCCATTCATTAAAATGTTAAATGTGGCTAGAAAATATGCCCTCTTTTTCCACTTATATCCCCCTTAATAATTGAACCCTTAGCCAATAAGGTAATACTTAATACCAATATCACAGACATCAGCTCCACAACCTCTGAAGACAAAATCACGCTACATAAAGAGGACATCTGTCTCACACTTACCAAACCTTTCACTTCGCTGCACAATCTCTTTGAGGAGATAGAGCAGAATAGTAAACTGTCAGGTTACAAAATGAATCATGATAAAACCAAAGTCTTATATTGAATTTTTCCCTAATCTTAAAAAAAACCCCTTAGAATTAAATTTCAATTTTAAATGGCATAACATAAAATTAGTGTTTATATTACAAAAACTTACAATTAGATTTTCCAAGCAAGCTATCCTGCACTTATATCAATTATTACAACTGATCTAGCTACCTGGAATAAGCTATTAATCGTGTGGATAGGGTCCATTAATGCAGTTAAAATGAAAATACTTTCTAGGTTGTTCTATCTCTTTCACCCCTTACCAATCAGTTCTCCCCCAGATCTTTAAACTGCTTAACATTTATATTACCCATTTCATGTGGGCACATATGCACCCAAGCTCGATCAGTGTCTTCAGTGGCACTCTCCCACTAACTCTAAGGTTTGGTTGACTATGAAAGTGAGTCCCGCCAGCCTCCAAACCCCATCTTCCCTTATTTGGTCATGAAAACACCAATGTCCATTATCCATTAAATCACATCCAGTCTTATCTCTTTGTTCATATATTTGGGATTATGCCCAAAGAAAGATTTATTTTAGCTCCCTCCACATCGCCCTCAATGTCTATTTCGGAAAACCTTTCTTTCACTTTCTTCTTTTCATTAACTATACAAAATACAGACAACACAATAGTGTTTGCAACAGACACATCATATTTTCTCAATAAACCTCTCTTGAGGCTTTATAATGTGACCTCCTTTTATTCTATACCTTCCTTATAGGGCATGTGGCATTGTTGTGGTCTCTCGGTGTTGATGATGGTGCGGTGAAATCCTCCACAATTAGAATGTCAATTATTTTCTTGAAATGTGAACCATTTGTTGTCACATTATGAATCTCATTTCAAGTAACAACCTTTCCTCTTTTCTACAATCCTTGGACTCATGGAAGGTAATCATGTCTTTACATACTACTGGTTGATTTACAGGAACCTTCTTGTATGTCAGAAATGTTCCCTCTCTCTGCTAAGTTTAGAGCCTGTTTGTTTTTCAATTTGAGTACCTGTTTCTGTGGAAATCAACTTAATTTCCGGACGCGTGGACCTAATTAACTTTCTTTGAACATTATTGTCTCAGGAGAAACTTTTTTCATAGATTATGACACTGACCTATATTTTTTGAGAAACTGAATTAACAACTATTGAAGTGGAATTTGTGAGACTTTCAAATCTTTGTCTGTTTCTCTAAATAGTGAATAAAACGTTAATCAAGCCCATTAGTCCGTGGCCACAATGGAGGTATTCTCTGAGGTTGAATTCCCAAAAATTGCAGAATTTGCTGAAGTCGCTACTTGAAATGGTGACTTATTATCCATCTTTATCTTTTCAGGGATTCTATAAGTAGTACAAACTGTATTCAGTGCTGGTAAGACAGATGCAACTGAGGTTTATGATGTTATTTAAAAAAAAATGGATATGGGGTATACTCATCCAAAACTATTAATATGCGTTTGCCATGTTATTTATATTGGTCCATAAAAGTTATTCTCTGGCAAATCGGTCATTTTTAGTGACTGTATTATTCTGTGTAGACACAAGAGGCCTGATTTATTACAGAAAGTAAAGCAAAAAAGAAGTAAATTTTCTCCTGGATAAACCATGTTACAATGCAAGGGGTGGCAATTAGTTTATTATTTTGCACATAAATTAAATACTGGCTGTTTTTACTGGTGGTAGTCATGTTAACTGCAGTCAATATGCTGTCAATGAGTATATCTGCAAAATAAATCTGATTCCCACCATGCCTATAGAAATAAAAATCAGACTTACCATAAAAATGACAATCTACATACCCGACATCCTTCTGTTATATACCATTTGATGTACATCACGGTACTGTCAATTTATGTCACTTATCAGACCTACAGTGATATTTCAGGATTTAAAGTGGCAATGCCTGGACGACTTAATTAGCTAATTTAAAAGTTAGGGTTAGTGTTAGGGGTAGGGTAGGATTAGGGTTAGGGTTAGGATTAGGGTTAGGATTAGGAGTAGAGTTAGGGTTAGGGTTAGGATTAGGGTTAAAATTACAAACACCATCAACACTTTTATGTTACACACGGACCTGACATTGCAGCTTTAAATCCCAAGATATCACTCTAGGTGTGATAAGTGACGTAAATTGACTGTGCCGTGATTTACATCAATCGGTATATAACAGAAAGATGTCGGGCATATATATTGTCATTTTTATCGTAAGTCTACTTTTTATTTGTATAGGCATTTTGGAAATTGGATTTATTTTGTAGCTATACTCGTTGTCGGAATAATCATAGCCGTTAAACTGTACCCAACCCGTTTTTTCATGTAACACAAAAATACTTGATCGGTTTACTTTAACACTGAAATTTAAAACTGTTCTAGGAGAAGCCCTACCCTAACTATAAACTCTGCGTCACCTCAGCATAATGATTAAATCAACATGTCAAGAAAAAGGCTAAAGGCTGACAAGAAATGGGGACTTCAAAAGGGACAGTGCTGTGATCATTATAAGTCCAGTAATCATGATTTGATTTAATAAAATGTACATCAAAGCATCATTGTTATAATTCAGATTCAAGATGAGATATCCACTATATATTTATAGAATTAGGATGAATAGATACATCAAATATGTCGAGATCATCTTAAAAATAAATATGTAGCAATGAAGTATTGGCCCAAATAATCCATATTTTATAGGAATGTTTCATGTCTACATGTAGGCCAATTTATGCTCTATTCATTGTACTGACTACAAAACCTGCCAAATTGCATTTTGAAATACTGCTGCAGGAGAGGAAATTCCATGTGACAGACATTTGTATCTTCATAATCCACGACAAGTTGAAAATGTGATTATTTGATGTGACCCCTCATCAAGCTCTAGCTAGTGATAACCTTTATTAAGTTTCAATTTTGAAAAGAACTATGCACCTGTATGTTCATTTGGATGTCACATATCAACACCAGTTATCATAGCATCTGGTTAATTTGATTTAGGTATTACTACAATAGGTGAGACCCATTGTGTTAGGCCGGAAACTTGTTCAATTATGTCTAATTCTTCAAAATTCACAGGTTGGCTTGGATTTTTTTTAACATAATTGGCCCAAAATTGAAAAGTTTTTGGGTCGAAATCAAAAATATAATTTTAACCCTCTGTCCAAAATTCCATCAATGGCACAAAAAAGAATTTTAAGATAAACAGATTAAATAGAAAGGAGTCTGATATATTGTGAAAGCTACCACGGAATAGTGATATAATATCTTACAGACTCTCATGAGAAAAATCTGATAAAAGTTATTGCAACAGTTAAATTGCATGTATAGATAAGATCATTGTACCGCTACAATAAGCACAAGAGTTACTAATGACATTGATGAGTGCACCATCTATTTCATATTATAAGTATATAGTTCAGGTGTTAAGAATGATTGATATATGATCATTTTTAAATTTTGAATGCTGATTTTCTATGTAATGTTTTATTAAAAAATATTTTTTAATCTTATGTACTGTTTTGGACGGTGATAGTTATTATGCGCTTCTTTTTTATTTTTATTTTTATTATTATTTTTGCCTCCCTACTCCTTTATCTTTATTTACACAACTAGTCACGGAGACAGCAGTAATTGTTCTCCTTATATCATAAGCATACAATCCTTTCTATCTACTTCTGCTATTAAAAAAAAAAATTCTTGAAAAGGTTGAAGCATTATTAAGCATTACAGTAAGAGAGGGAAAATGATTCCATAGGACAATGGTAGATTCTCACCATCATCCATATCCTGTGATGCTGCTAGTACAGATAGTATTTTTGGGAGAGAGAGGCGACAAAGGGTGTTTTCACTCTGGACTCCACTTACATAGAAATATAGAATTCGACGGCAGATAAGAACCGCTTGGCCCATCTAGTCTGTCCATTTTTTTTATTAACCTGTGGTACCCTCAATCCCTATTTAATCATTTATTCTTTATAAGGATATCCTTATATTTATCCCAAGCATGCTTAAATTGCTCTGCTGTATTAGCCTCTACCACCTCTGATGGGAAGCAATTCCACTTATCCACTACCCTTTCTGTGAAGTAGTTTTCCTCAAATTTCCTCTGAACCTACTTCCCCCAGTGTCAGTGCATGTCCTCATGTTCTAATACTTCTCTTCCCTCCAGTGTCAGTACATGTCCTCATGTTCTAATACTTCTCTTCCTTTGAAGAATGTTTCCCTCCTGCACCTTGTTATAATCCTTGATATATTTGAAAGTTTTTATCATGTCCCCCTTTCCCTTCTCTGCTCCAAACTATACATATTAAGATCTTTTAGTCTTTCCGGGTAAGTTTTGTGATGTAGGCCATGCAACATTTTAGTTGCCTTTCTTTGTACAGTCTTTAATGTATTTATATCCTTCTGGAGATACGGCCTCCAGAAATGAACACAGTATTCTAGATGAGGCCGTACCAATGACCTATACAGTGGTATTATTACTTCTTTCTTTCTGCTACTGATTCCTCTCCCTTTACAACCAACCATCTGACTTGCCTTCCTCATTGCTTTGTTACATTACTTACCTGCCTTTAAGTCACCTGAAATAGTGACTCCTAGATCCCTTCCCTGCTCAGCATTTTCCATTATAGTTCCATTAATACTATATTTAGCCTTTGGGTTTTTAGACCCAAGTGCATGATTTTGCATTTTTTGGCATTAAACTGTAGTTGTCACTCTCTTGACCATTGTTCTAGTCTACCTAGGTCATCAATCATTTGTTTTACCCCTCCTAGTGTGTCTACCCTCTTGCAAATCTTTGTGTCATCTGCACACGGCATACTTTCCCTTTAATTCCATTTCCAATGTCACCAATAAAGTTATTGATACGCACTGGGCCAAGTACAGATCCTTGGGGTACTCCACTGGTAACCTTTCCCTCCAGTGAATACGTTCCATTTACTATAACTCTCTGGTTTCTATCCTGCTGCCAAGATCTTATCCATTCAACCATCTTAAAATAAAATCCCAAGCTTTCAAGTTTATTTAACAGTCTGCAATGTGAGACAGTGTCAAAAGCCTTAATAAACTCTAGATAAGCTACATCTACGTCTTCCTTGATCTATTTAGTCACCCATCTTTGTTTTTATGTTTTTGCTCCGTGACTTTATAACTAATTTCCTCTTTTCTTTGGTCGCACAGAATTTCCCAGTAGGACGTCCTGGAAAGGATCAGCCCACAATATTTAGTATAAAACACCTATAGCTGATGCAGGCTCAGTTAGAGGGAGGACACAGACAGAAGAGGAATCAGGTCTCTCATTCTCCAGGTACAGTCTACTTCCTCTCTGATCCCTTGCAGGTTCTCTTCAAACTCTTTCTCGGCTTTCACTCCTAACTAAACTGGGTAAGATATATATTGCGTGTGTTTTCATGTATATAACATATGAGGCACATTATGTAGAGAAGTATGATTTTCAACACAAAGCTGAAGTAAGCACAGTCTCATAGACCTCAGTGTAAGTACATGACAGTAGTTTTCTGTAACTTCTTCTTAATTAACTAAGAAAAATAAATACATTTGTCTGTTACTTTCCCCGTGGGAAATGATTAGAGTGTTTTGTAAACATGTGGTATATTACTTATTGTCTAATTACATCACCCTATTCACTAGGTAACACAAAGACACTTTTTGTGTTTGGAGTTTAAGTCCCCTCATCTGCAGGTAATGTCCAGGAGTCACCTGAAAGGGTAATGTTTTCATTTTTGATGAATATGGCTGGGTACACACTACAGATTTTTCACTCAATTATTGGGCCAATCACACAATAAACGACCGTTAGGTGCGGTATTGTCCGATACCGCATTAGTGTGTACATTCCAATGATACCGGTCTCTGTATATATAAATACATATGTAAACCATATTTATGTATATGCATGAAATATACATAAGTAAAAGTTATTTTTTTATTTCTTATTATTCAGCTTTTCTGTCCCCCTCAAATAAAACTAACTGTTATGTATGTATTTCATATACATGTATAATTATGGCTGTATGTGTAATTCAATTCAATTAATTCTTCAATTTTCATGAAGTTCTCATTATTCTTATCTTTCTGCAGTAAAATGATTTTCTACCTCCTGCTCCTTGTTCTTCCACTGGTGAAAGCCGGTCATTATCGGGATGATACACTGGATGCTGAGTGGGAGCAATGGAAGAGAACGTATCAGAAGCAATACAATGGGAAGGTAATGTCTTATTTAGCAGATCTAAATATACAGCACTGACCTTACTATCATATATACATAATTTGCTAAATACAAAAAAGTAGATGTTTCAAAAAATAAAAATAAACTTAAAACTAGTATAACTTGACTGAAGTGTAACACAAATCAATAACAATTGGTGTTGGATGTGTTGCCATTTAGGCATACCCCATTACGGTGCCTATGATATGTATAGTGAATTAAAGGAAGTACAATTGATTTGAATAATTGTAAATGACTGCATTAATTATTGAGACTTAAAGTACACCTGGGAGGCAGCCATTTGTCAGCCCCACCAATATTCTGTCTGTCACCTTCACTAGGAACAAGCAACATCACAAAGGCTGTGCCTCATGCCCGGTGGTAGTCATATTTCTGACGGTAGAAATACCAACACATTTGACCTCATGACCTCATGCCTCCTTAATGTCCACTGTATGTAGGTGACAGGAACACTTTAATTTCACATCAATCAGTGGAATGTAACAGAAGAGACAGACAGACAAGAGATAAGTGAGATTATATGCTTATATGTTATGATCATATCTGAAAATCTTTCTGCTCTGTACGCTGGATATTGAACAACTGTGCCAGCAGTAAGGAGATTAGGAGGTCAGGAGTTCCAGAAATGTCCAACAATTGGAAAGCAGATATCCATAATTAAATAAGCTCCAGGACAAGGATTGAGAAATAAACTTTCCAGAGGCACACCTGTCAATAGTCCAGATTTTCATGGGACAGTAGTGATTTCCACTGGTTAATGAAGTGTGGCCAGGCCCGGCGCTCCCATTAGGCAAGGTTAGGCACTTGCCTAGGGCGCCGGGCTCTGGAGGGCGCCACAGATTAAAAATTTCTTTAAAACTGTGCGGCGACCGCTGACCATACCTTTCACGGCCGCCGCACAGCTTCACATACATCCACAGGGAGGGGGGGAGGGACTATTGATCATCCCCACCACTGCCGCCTCTCTGCTCCATCTCCTCCCCTCCACTCACTGACTGTCGGGCCATCATCATCACAGCCCGACAGTGTCAGTGAGTGGAGGGGAGCAGACGGAGCAGAGAGGAGGCAAGTTAAGGTAAGAAAAGACGGGGGGGTGCCGATTTTGAAAATGAGGCGGGGGGCGCCGATTTTGAAAATGTGCCAGAGGCGCCAAGGACCCTAGCACCGGCCCTGGGTGTGGCCTACAGGAAACTAACTAGAAATGGGTGTATCACGGTTGGATCAGACATTGAAAGGGTCAGGGCAAGGGAGGTATACATAGGGGTCAGGATTAGGTGTAGCAGACACATAAACAGGAGCAGCAGAGATATACGTAGCCTCCGAAATACAGAACATCTATTTTGTTACCAGATATTTTACAGACACTAAAAAGCATTTGAGCTGATGATTTGATCCAATTCTATTCTCTACTCTTTACAGCATGATGAACTCTTGAGACGTCTGATCTGGGAGGAAAGCTACAAATTAATCTCCACCCATAATCTAGAGTATTCCCAGGGGCTGCACACCTATGACTTGGCTATGAACCGCCTAGGAGACATGGTGAGTTACTGTCATGAAGAGGGGGCGAGGGGTAGAGTACAATGTGCCCCTTTCATCTCTTCTGCCCCCAAAATGTTGTACATAATTGCTATATTTCAATAAATGTATGGAAATGTCAGTCATGCTCTGAGTATACCTGCTATAGTGTTATGGGCAAAGGAAGGTCAGTCTTTCAGGTGTTATAGGCTGAATAGGATATACCTCTAAAAATTATTATAATTCTTATTCATGTTATTGAAAATGTTTTAAAGGAATGCACACTTGGGAGAAATATGTACATAGCTATAACAGCATACTATCACAAACATTTATAATTGATTAATGGTAAACTTATTTAATAAAGAGATCTCAAATAGATATAGGGTCCTGTTTATAAATGTCCGACGAGTTTAAATCTGCAGTTTTCGTGGGTTTACCATCTTTAAAGTAAAGGCTATTTATTACTAAAGGATCTCCGATATCTGCTGCTCTTCAATCCCAAATGCAGTCCCCATAGTTGTCTATGGGGATTGCAAAAATGCCTTATTTATCAAGCTCCGAAATTCTGAGCTTGACCTCAACATGGGGGTTGGTCATTCTATCCTATGGGTAGAGAATAGCAGGAGAAGAATCTTCAGATCCCTCCAGGGCAGGCTTTGTGCTCCTCCCCATCACATCTTTGTGAAGATCGCTAGAACCTATAAGTAAAGTGACTGCAATCACCTTACTATAAACTATTCGCCGGTACCGGCTGAAGAATTTTAATAAATGTAATGTTAAATAATGTATCATTGCAATAAGAAATGATAATTAACGTGACATAAATATGATGGGTCATAAATAGATCTCTTAATATGGCATGTGATTGCAGAAAAGAGTAAAAAAAACTGCAATCAAAATGCAAGCAACAGTAATACCATTTAAGTGGTTTCATGCATCTTTATTGGCTTTTTGTTTTACAGAATACAATGCTTTATGTTTCTAGTTTTCTTCTCTGTGTTTTTTTTACTCTAAAGCTTTTATATTATTAATGTAGCCTTGTTATTTTAGTAGTGCTGCCCTTGAATATTACACAAAAATATTCTATGAATACACACGCATCAAAGGAACACAGCAACGCTAATCTGTGCCATGTCTAAGGGCATTTCATTTACTGGGTATGCTATGTTGGTCATGTAATTAGAGAGAAATTATATGCTGGCCAATTCACTTGCTGGGTATGCTGTGCTGGTCCATTCACTTGCAAAATATGATTTGCTGATCATTTGATGGGTATGAAATTCTAGTCAATATTGGGTATTTTATGTTGCTAATTGTCTGTATATGATCCTATATTAGTGTGCTGTGAATTAAGCAAATATTTGTTTAGATAAATACAGATATAGACATGCCTAACGGTTTACACACACCCAAAGGAATTTGCATTTCCATTATTAAAAGGAATGTTAGCACAGAATTACATTCAAGAATAACACAAGGTATGCTAGAATGATATCTACAGTGGATGATCATGCCTGGTTCTCAAGCTCCCCAAGGCATTTTGGATTTCACATCCTACCTTACCGAGAGTGAGTTACACTGTATTATACTTGTATGTTTTTACAACTGATCTACCGTTCTAGCCTCAAAGATAAATTAGGCTGGGTTCACACTACAGGGTTTTAACCCAATTATCGTGCCAATCACATGATAAACGACTGTTAGATCTGATATCGCATTAGTGTGTACGCTCCCACGATCATGTTATATCGTACCAAAGCACATCGTATCGTTTGATTTGATTTTATAAACTGACTAAAAATCTCTATAAACAATAGAACGATGTTGTGTCGATTCTGCAGTGAGTACACACTCACGGCCAGCAGTGTAGGCCGATCTCCATAGAGTTTACAGAGCACAATCTTTTCATCAGATAGGTATAACAGATGAAGAGCACAGATCTGAAGGTAAATTCTGTAAAATTGTGTAGGTGTGTACACATGAATCATCATCATGCTGATCGGGACTTTCAGTCGGTGGTAAAATCATTAAAGATATTACATCGGGAGACATTTTCTGTAGTCTGTACCCAGCCATGGAAATGCTTCATTTTAGTAGAATTGTCCTAAACCCATTTGCACCAGAGCATACTGTACATGATATGATTGTAGGCACTAAGCAACACCTAGGTAAAATGTAACAGGTGGAAAGTAGGATACATGACTTTATTTTGAACTGTTGATCTAAATGGAGTACTACTCTTTAAATTGTTATGTTACGGCTCCAAGCCTCATCCCCAGCTTCTTTCTTTTCCAGACCAGTGAAGAGGTTGTGAGGAAAATGACTGGACTCAAAGTTCCACCACGAGATAGAACCAGGATCATCACGTCTGAGGAGGATGAGGAACTGGTAACTCTCCCCGACTCTATTGACTATAGAGAAAAAGGCTATGTCACACCAGTCAGGGACCAGGTAATATGACAAAGACAACTTTATCTATTAATTAAAATACAGTATATTTATATCACTGTGTTGTGCTGTGTGATGCCTCTGGATTTGGTCATAGCTCAGATGAAATATATGATATAATATAATATATAATATATATTATATTCTATAATTATAATAATATTAGCATTCTAGATTTAATAGAGTTTAACAGATTGACCTGTTTCAATAGATATCCTCCTCTTGTGGTGACTGGAATGTAAAGTGCAGAAACATAGTTTGGCAAACTATTAAGTCTGAAGGGTCACAATAAGTTTCAGAAAATGTATTGTCACATGATTAAATTCACAGGAAAACACCATTCTGCCTCCCCTCCCTGCCAAACCTTACATTGGATCCCCTTCCCCTACAGAATCCTCTTCAAACACCTCACCCTTATGTACAAGACCCTCTCCAACTCCACTGCTCCCTACATCTCCAACCTCATCTTCATACATACTCCCTCCTGCCCTGTCCGGTCAACCAATGACCATCGCCTTTTCCAAGATTTCTCCTGTGCTGCTCCCACCACTGGAACAATCTCCTTTCTTCTGTTAGACTTTCCCCTAGCATAACTTCAAAAGGTCATTGAAAATCCACCTGTTTATAAAAGCCCACCAGTCCTCCACTAAACCATTCCACCATGTATTATAACTCAGCCTCCATCTCTCCCACTCTTGCTTCTTGCCCTCAGATCCCCTTACATTGGTTCACCCCAATGTGTCAACCGCTTGTCTGCCCCTTTCCCTTTAGATTGTAAGCTATAGTGAGCAGGACCCCTTTTCCCTCCTGTTCTCATTATCTATAACTTTTGCTCACCAGCTACATGGCACACCTCCTCCTTGGGCTCTCTGCCTATTGGCCCCACTCCTCCATTGTCTGTGCACCTCTTTCATTGGCCCTAAACCTGTTAGTTGTGTCCACGTTAATGGGCACAGGTTTCAGCCTCCGTTGAATATACCCTTTGCACCCCAGTAGCAGTGTTGAGAGTTGTAGCTATTTGTTTACTGTATTGTACTCTTATATCATGTACTGTCTTTTTGTTTTTCCTCTGTACGACGCTGCGGTCCTCATGTGGCTCCCTATAGCTAGAGGTTAATTAATAAAAATTATAATAATAATAATAATAATTCAGCAGCCAGCACAGTACTAGATGCAGAAAATTGCTTTATAATTAAAACCTAAAACTGAGTTTTTATTTAAATGGTAATTACACTCCCTAATTAAAATGAATATGCTGAGGTAATGGCTGATATTTTAAATAGGACTTCTGTCAGAAAACATCTGTTAAAGTCAAGAAAACAGAGTCATAGCCATTTGACAGATGTATTGTTAATACCTGACCTTTTTTGGTAACATCTGTAACCATAGAAGCAATCAGTGCTGTTACATATGTTGTTGAGAAAGGTCAGATATTCATGACCTGTCAAATGGCTATGACACTATAGGCTAGATTTATTAAACTGCGGGTTTGAAAAAGTGGAGATGTTTTCTATAGCAACCAATCAGATTCTAACTGTCATTTGTTTAGTGCATTCTACAAAATGACAGCTAGAATCTGATTGGTTGCCATAGGCAACATCTCCACTTTTTCAAACCCGCAGTTTAGTAAATATACCCCTATGTGTTTCCGTTTGTTAATATGCATTGTAAAGCAGAAGTCTTTTTTATTTCATTGACCTCTATCTGACTATTAGGGGACATTGTACCAGTTTAGGAGTCACAGGCATGGCTGTATCGGCTTAATTGCCCAATTTGGACAACAAGATCTTCACCTGTGTGTTCATGACACAATGTTGCACTCACAAGGTTAACAAAGGAACTAATCTCTTGTATAAGCACTATAGACATTTTCTGTTTTAGTATGAGATGCCAATAAGGAGAGAGGAACAGTGTCCATATTGAGAGAGCAAAATGAAGAGTAGTGGACATTTATTACTCAAACTTAAATGCAGAGAGAGAAAAAGATTTGTGTCATTTACACTCAGTACATTAGGTTGCCTTTGCAAATGTCCAATAAGCGTCAGGAAAATGACATGTGTAGACACTAACTTGTTACCTGCAGATTACAGGCATGTACTGCATCTGCAAAATGGTATTTCCACATGCATCCTCATGCTTTGTATGTATGTATGTTTTAATCCTCTGATTTAGCGTTTAACAAGGACATGACCCATCCCAATTATTTGGTCCTTACATTTTGTATTGCCTCTCCTGCAGCACAGTATTGTTTTTCCAAAAGCTCAAAAAAGGCATTTTGTAGCTGGATTTACTCATAACACTAAATGAAACCCTTTGTATAGTTTGAATTGTTATCATTACATAGGGGATAATAACTGAACTGTATTACTTTTCTTTCCTGATTTCCCGGTTAAGGGTTTGTGTGGGTCTTGTTGGGCTTTTAGTTCTGTGGGAGCTCTGGAGGGACAGCTCAAGAAAACAACTGGAAAACTAGTGGTACTGAGCCCTCAGAACCTGGTAGACTGTGACAAGGAGAGTTCTGGATGTGAAGGAGGCTACATGACCAGCGCATTTGAGTATGTGCGAGATAATAAAGGCATTGACTCTGAAGCAGCGTATCCTTATGTTGGAGAGGTAAGTTATTCTAACACAAGTATTGTGGTGCTAAAGATGTTGTTGTGTACATATGGGTAATCACCTAGTCCATGAAGGATGATCCTTTATTGGAGCCCCAGAATACCTACAAGACAACCCCCAATGACTGGATTTTAGAAATGGTTAGTGTTTGTTGCTTTTAATCCTCTACAGTCTGAAAGTCATTGTGTGGATGTGTGAGAGAGAATTATACAGCAAACCGTCGACTGTCATTCATCTAATACTAGATGACCTAAATCAAATACAAAGTTCCAGTCATGTTGTGAGACTCAAGGTTTGTTTAATGGTCCAAGCAGGAGATCCTCCCTTCTGCCTAATCGGCCAATATACAGATACATATTCTTATCACAGCTATGGTGAATTGTATTTGAAGCATGGCCTTGACCCTGAAGGCCAATAGGTCTCTATATGTGAATCCATGATTGTTTAAAACAAATTTCCTATTTCAATCTGGTTCAAATATTTGGGAACTGTGGCTAGATTACATATAAGACACCCCCTTAGTTCCCTCAACACCCCCCCGGTCTCCTCTAGCTCTATTTTCTGTCTGGACACTCTCGTCTAGTGCTTCAGGTGGCGGATCAAGATGGGTAGGGGAAACGATGGGGCAATCTGGGGCCATTTAAAACACAATCAGAGTGGCCGGGCAACATTCTCTGCCAGCCTAGAAATAGACTTTTTATCCTATACAAAAGGATGGATAATATTGGGCGCTTCTGTGCTATCCCAATAGGGGAATTAATTAATTTATAATTTATTATAATATTTTCAATATATATATATAAACCAGTTCTAAGATATCCACAAATCAATAAACTTGGTAATGATAATTTCTGCTCATCTAAGGGATTGTTGTGTATAAATCCCTAAATACTGAAAACAACTATGAAAAGCATACAACTCTCATACCAAGTACAACTTAAAACTCCCCGAAGGACTGAATTAATAGGGCGCTGGCCAATACAATTGATATCTCAACCGGTGTAGTAATTAAAAAGTATAAAAATTGTTAACATACAAGTCATTATTAAATAATACAAATTGATGGCTGCTTCTTAAAATGTTGTTGTGTAATAACCAAAATTACTATAATAAAACAAACTACCTAAAAAATAAGAAGAGCATCCAAACCATTTAAACTCTAGTGTGCCACCATATAATAATACTCATCAATTATTTTAAATTAAAAACATTTTAATAAACATTAAAAACATAACTTATACCTAAAAGAAAACACTATTACCAACAATAGAAAAAATGAGAACCAGGACACTTGTTTGTATTGCTCCAAATCTCCTCCCCTTTCAGTGCACATAGGGGGAAGAATTAACGTTCAATATCAAAACCAAAAGTTGCAATTGATGGCTATTATCAGCAAGAGAAAGTATAGATCCTTAATCTTCACCAGTCAATTTTTAAAGGTGTCAATAGTACATTGAATTATAAAATATTAATTACTACCATCCAGTTCACTTCATAGTCAGCCAGTTCAAATAGAGGTATATGTAGCAGCACAGTGGCCTAGTGGTTAGCACTTCTGCCTCACAGCTCTAGGGTCATGAGTTCGATTCCCGACCATGGCCTTATCTGTGTGGAGTTTGTATGTTCTCCCTGTGTTTGCGTGGGTTTCCTCCGGGTGCTCCGGTTTCCTCCCACACTCCAAAAACATACAGGTAGGTTAATTGGCTGCTATCAAAATTGACACTAGTCTCTCTGTGTGTGTGTCTATATTAGGGAATTTAGACTAACTTTCTAACTTTAAAAATTCAATCTTTAATATATCATAAAAAATATATACATTAATAATCTTATTTCATTTTTTGTGAGCTCCTCTCGTTCAGGACTCAAATTCACAACCTACAGTTCTATAGGTAGTTCACTAACCACCTCAGCCACAGGCTCATTTGTTTATATTAGTACATTTTATCAAATATATAAAACCAAGCTGGCATAATAATTTAGCTTCAATCACTGTTTTAACAAAAATATATTCCCTGCCAGCCTCTCTCTGCCAACAAAGACTTGTACATAGCGCGCGGCCGCCGGCTGCACACTACTGCTAGAAGTGAAAAGGGGGGGGCAGGGACTAAATTGCCCCCCAAAAAAATTCTAGGTCCGTCCCTGTTTTTTACAGTATATGTTTTAGATATTTGTTTTTTTATATCTTCTTCTTACAAGCTTTTCTAAGTGATATGAAATTTGGCACAGCACGTTCGAATGTTCAATAGCTATTATCTTTATGTAGATCTGATAAGATGGTCTTTGCCCTCAAACTTCTCCCCTTTGTCCTAAAAAATGTGCTCCAAAATATCTATGTTTCATACAAGTTGGTCATGTCCTAAAATGTGCAAATTCTGAAGTCATATATATATATATATATATATATATATATATATATATATATATATTATCACGTCAAAGTATCATAGCAGCTAGAAAACTGCTTGGGTTCAGTTGCGCAAGGAAAAAATTGAGCATATTAGGACCCAATCAATCTTGCTGTGTATAGAGTTTGGAAAGTTAGTAAGTTGCAAGTTGTATGTAAGTTAGTTGTAAGTTAGTTAGTAAATTGCAAGTTGCAATTTGTTCTGTTTTGGAACAGTTCTAGAGAATGGCAGTGACATTAGATGGAGTAGAATTTTAGTACATCTTGTATGCTTTTATCACACAAAATAGCTCTTTGAATTTTGTTATTTAACGTGCATATGTGTTCTGTATTAGGATCAGATCTGTAAGTACTCTACTAATGGGAAAGCAGCCACATGTAAATCTTATAAGGAAGTGGAAAAAGGCAGCGAGAAAGCATTGCAGAAAGCAGTGGGGACTATCGGGCCCGTGTCTGTGGGTATTAATGCCAACCTCACCACCTTCCAATTCTATAAGACAGGTATGTATAAATACTGTCCGCTAATCACAGATATTCTGCCATCGTATTTATATATTAAGTATAATGGTATAATCCCACTGAAACTGTACAGTGTATCTATAATGCAAAAAATATAAGCTTGTTAAAGGAAAATTATTATTGAACACAATGAACACCAAGGAGGTACGACTACGTATTAGAATGTGCCTATATTAGATTAATGCGAATCTTACACCTGAAGCCTGTTACGTCTGGAGACTCTGACTTTACACATCCTCAGATACGCTTCTTCGGAGGTAAATCTTGTGTGGTTACTGGAGGCCTGGTGTAAAGATACATGATGAAAGATGAGCAGTGCTATCTAGTTGCTTGTGATTGGCTACTTGCATATTGACCCCTTCAGTACTTAATTCATTAGCTTCTATGCTATATTATATTAAAAGATTATCCGTAATTAAAAAAGCAATTTTTTTATGTTAGTCAATATTATTTCTAAATTATTATATTTATAGAATGTGATGCTCATGACAGAAGTTATATTTGATATTGTATTTAAAGAAAAATCATAAGATACTAAACCACAATTTGTACAGAATATACAAACATAGAATATATTGTACTTTTACTCTTCATACATTTTTAATTTTGTCTCTATGTCACCTTTATAGAATAAAGCCCCAGTGTCATGTAAGTACATACCTGCAGCACCTGGTATATAATAGAAATACTCACTATAACTGTTTGAGTAATGTCACAGAAAAATGAATCATTAGTTCAAATAAAGATGTGTTACTACCTTGTTTCGCCACAGTGCTGGTGTCATATGGTGGAACATAAAGAGAACACCTGGCTGCAGAACTGAAGCTAATAACAAATAACTTACAGGATTGACATCACAATTTAACATTGAATTTGAAGACCCCTTAAATGACGCTTTACAAGCAGTTCTTTATTTCGGCGTAAAAGTTAAACTGTGTGACACATGGTCATTTGTGATTCTTAGCCCAGATTAGTCCTGACCTCTATATACTCTTTTTTTGTTTTACCTAGTTACATTCTGTGTCTCTTTTTCAGGTGTATACTATGATAAAGACTGTAATACAGAAGATATAAACCACGGCGTCCTGGCTGTGGGATATGGAGAACAAAACAAATCCAAGTACTGGATTATTAAGAACAGGTAATGAAGCATCTGTTAAAACTCTATAATGATGTATAATAGGAAGAGATTAGCACACATTGGGGAAGATTTAACTAGCCTTGAAGTGCCTCCGGAACGTCCGCACAGGGCTGCCAAGAAAAATTCAGGGCCCGGGTACAACAAATTCATGGGGCCACCCCTCATAGTCGAGTAAGCCCTAAAAAATTTCGGGGGTGTGGTCATACATTCAAGGGCGTGGCAATGCGCCATTTTGGCGTGGCTAGCCTGACGGCAGTGCAAAAATTTTCGGGGGTGTGGTCATACATTTGGGGGCGTGTCAATGCGCCGTTGGGCCGTGGCTAGCACATCAAAATCACTAGGTCCTGAATTCACCAGAGCGTCACATATGTCCCAGCACTCCTGACTTTTAAGACATCTAGCACCACAGTGTAGTATAGAAAGAATGCAGTGTGTACACAAAGAGTTCAGTCTTGGCCTGCACCTTACATTGGGCACAACACTCACCAAAAATTGACATTGTCCCTACTAGAATCACAACATTTCACACACTGTGCTGCTCTCTCCTACCTGTTCTTCTCACTTTCCCCACCTGTGACTGCTGCTTTCTTTAGTTGCGGCTTGTTTGGATCCTGGAATGTTCAAGGACGTATTTGGGAGAAAAATGGCTGCATTTAGAAAATTACAGCCAGCCCCGGTGTTAAATCAATAGCACCCACGATTAATAATTAAGCCTTCCTCCAGCCCCAACATTAAAATAATAGTGTAACAGAAGAACAAGCAGGGCGCCTCTGAGTGTATTATCAATTGTATAGCGTGGAATAGAGCAATAACTTGCGTACCATGAAGTTGAGGTATGTATGGGATAGTATGGGATAGCCCCTTTAAACTTTTCAAGCACACACACAGAGCTGGCTTCTGATGAGGTTGTGATCGTGAAGACATTGGTGTTGCACATGTTTTAATACCCTTCAGAAGTGGAATATATCACTATATCTGGTACGCAGATTTTAATACTAATTTTGTGCACTCGTGGTGGTGTCCTATTGATATTTTGGGATAGCTTTCCCATATACCCCATAGAATTGTGGGGAACCTGGTGATATTGCTGTGATTTTTGCAGTATTACACTATGTTTGCTGTTTTCCTGTATTTTGTATGGATCGGTGGAGATCTGGAGGACTAAAGGCAAAGCACAGATTACTCCATTATCTTCTGTAAAGTTTATCATCTACAACTTCATGGTACGCAAGTTATTGCTCTATTTCACACTATACAATTGATAATACACTCAGAGGCGCCCTGCTTGTTCTTCTGTTACAGCAATCCATCCCGTCCGGATTAACCATCTGGTTTCAGGCTATCGAGGCTGCCACTCTTACAAGAGTCAAGTGTTTTTATGCATTGTGGATTTGGGACTGAATTCTCATATATATTGTATGCATATCTTTTATATATATATAATCTTTGTACCTCATTTATTTGAAGTGGTTACGCTGTGGTGATCAGCGCCAGTTATATCTCTATTTTTCCTTATATTAAAATAATAGTATTCACATTTAATAAATAAACCTATTCCCTTCCTGCAAACAGCAATACCTATTTCCCGCAATCATCACTGGCATTAAATAACTCATAGTCACATTTAATAAATAGACCTCATTCTCCCTAAACTCACCCCCATATTCAATAGCCCCCAAACCACCCCATCTTAAATTTATAGTCCCCACTATTAAATTGCCCCACCATCACCCTACAAACAAAATAGCGCCCATTAATTAACCACCATCGACCTCACACACACTACATTGCAACAAGCCCCCTGTTCCATCACACACGCAATACTGTGCCACTTCATCACAACTACACTGTGCCCCCTTATGCTCACACTGCGCCCTCCATGCTGCTTTCCCCCCTCCTTTTTCACTCTGTGACTCTCCCCTTTTTTTTTTTTTAATTAGTGCTTCTCTCCCCTTTTTTTTTAATTAGTGCTTCTCTCTCCTTTTTTTTAACTAGGGCTTCTCTCCCTTTTTTTTAAATTAGGGCTTCTTTCCCTTTTTTTTTTAATTAGGGCTTCTCTCCCTTTTTTTTAATTAGTGCTTCTCTCCCCCTTTTTTTTAAATTAGGGCTTCTCTCCCTTTTTTTTTTTAATTAGGGCTTCTCTCCCTTTTTTTTAAATTAGGGCTTCTCTCCCTTTTTTTTAAATTAGGGCTTCTCTCCCTTTTTTTTAATTAGGGCTTCTCTCCCTTTTTTTTAATTAGTGCTTCTCTCCCTTTTTTTTAATTAGGGCTTCTCTCCCTTTTTTTAATTAGGGCTTCTCTCTCTTTTTTTTAATTAGGGCTTCTCTCCCTTTTTTTTTAATTAGTGCTTCTCTCCCTTTTTTTTTTTAATCTCAGCCTCTCTCCCGTTTTTTTACTCCCTCTTCTTTATAGTACTGTCCCTTTCTGTTTCCCCCCTTGCCTCTCCGCTTCTTTCCTTACCTTTTGTCAGCTTCTTTCTTTTCTTCTCTTCTCTTCTGTCTTCTCTTCTATCTTCTGGGCTTGTCTGGCTGTGGCGCTCCTCACTGACTGCCGGGCGTGACTTGATGACGTCACGCCCGGCAGTCAGTGTGAATGGAGCAGAGAGGAGAGATGGACGCGGCGCCGATCACGTGAGTATGATTCTTTTTTTTTTCGTCCAAGCTCCCCCCACCAACGATGGACCAAATCCCCCCCCCTTGCGGGAAAACAATAAATAATAAAATAAATAAAAAAATCACAAATTATAAAAAAAATAAAAATGAAAAATTAGCAGTGAGGGCCCGGCCCAGGCCCCCTGGCAAGCCCGGGCCCGGGTAAAATGTACACGACCCCTCCCTCTCGGCGGCACTGCGTCCGCACGACTCCTTGCGGCGGAGATTTATCAGAAATCTTTGATCATACACCTCTTAGAGGTTTTAGGAAAAATGAGCAGAGAAAATATTGTCGGATTACACATATTAGCCAAGGAGAGACTACCCAAATGAACAAAGCTGCACTACATACAGAGACTAGACCCAAATGTGAGGCTCCATACATTCAAACTCTAGTTTATTTAGTAACAGAACAGAACTGTGATACTCAGGATTACATGAGGACCATGCCTCAAGTTGTCTCTTGACTCATCAGGGTCCCCCTGCACAAGACTACTAGTACCTGAATGATAACTTAATTTCAGATACTAGTGAAGCTAGGTACTTTAGAATATTTCAGTGCTGGCAAAAAAAAAGAGACACAGGAAAGTCATCTCTGGGTCTGGTCTCACCTGTTCACCAGCATAGATAAAGAGTAACAACATGTTAAGTAAGATACTATTAGAATCAGTCAACACTGAATTTATTAGTGGCACCCGCTATCCTGTGTCTTGTGTCTGCACCATCAACCTTGGATGAATTTGTTTTGTTTTTATGCATGATTTATTTATGTATGATTCAATTTATGTATGCTTTGTTATACCAACTGACATGTGCTGCAGAGTTTTGTAGCATTTTACAAATATATGATTTTGATAGCAATCGGAGAGACCCATTGCTGTACCTCAACAGGATTATTCATACATTTACCTATAATTAGAAAATATATTGAAAAGGAATGCTTAGAAAGGAGGCACAAATAAAATGCAAACATAAATACATTTTACAAGATGGACTGAACGTTGATCTTGGGTGATCTATGCCACGTTTTGGGGATTCCTAAATGACTATTATTATTATTACCTCAGAGGTAAGACAGAAGAACTCTCCAAAGCTTGTATTTGGTAATTCTCAGACCAAAAAAATAAAATAAACGTAACACCAAATACAAGACTCAACCTGTTCCAAAAAAAACCAAGAAAGAGCTATATCCAGACACTGCAGGAATTGTAACAGTAAGAATGGTCTACCTTGTCTGAGAGGAAAGGTCTAAAGATAAATTATTATCTGGAGAGTTAATTCCTTTTCTCAACCTGTTTAATATGCAATTCTATCAATAGATTCCATGTAGCATCATCATCTATGAACCATGATTATTTGATGACCCATAATATAACTGTTTCTGCTTTCTCTTCACAGCTGGGGTGAGGACTGGGGGGATAAAGGCTACATCCTAATGGCCAGAGATAAAGACAATGCCTGTTGGATTGCGGATGACGCCAGCTACCCTCTCATGTGACCTGTCCTGGACGTACATCAAGCCGACTTGACAGCCGAGACCAGTCCACTTATTTTGCTTATTTCATTACTTTGCTCTTGTTGAAGGTTCAATCTCTGCATTATCTGAGTCACACCTGATACAAGTGTACACACACAAGTACAAATATTTTGCAGGACATTTTGGCACATGCAGGTTCCCACTCCACAAATGAAACATTTCTCCCTAAGGTAAAACTTTGTAACGCCTTCAAATTCTATTTAAATTTTTTAAATATAATTTTCACACATTTTTAATCCCTGTCCTGTCTCAATAAAATAGCAAAAAAAATGATGTGGTAGCTATTTAAACTAGATGGTCAGGAAATGGGGTTCTGACTTTTCTGTAAATGTTAAGGCGCTAAAGTCTTCCACATAAGAGCAGATTTGGTTGGTCTATTTAGTCTGGCAGCTAATGTACGTGGGTCCCTTTGGTATGATAAGATCTCAATCAGTGGTGGAAGTGGGGTGTATACAGTGGTGGAAGTGGGGTGTATACAGTGGTATGTGATACCGCCACTTCTCCTACTGCCTTCATTGTAACATTATCATATGCCATTCACTTGCATTCCCATTACATTTTCATACTGCCACTTCTAAATTTCCACTTCGATCACTGACTCAATGCAATTACATTTGATTGTGTATAAAGGAAAAAGAGTAAGTAGAAATTACTTGATTATTTGACTCAAATTCTTGGATCAGCTCACCCATTATGTACATTGACTATTTACCTATAGATATGGTTGTTCAGATAATGTGTCACCTGTCTTGTCTAATGTTATAACAGGTACATTCTGTTTAATGTCAACGCACCCATCACATTATATGGGTATATATAATACTTGGAATACAGCTTCCTACAATAAGGGACTTCTCTCACACACTTGGACCTGGCTCAGAATTCAGATACTGAATAACACAAAGAGATCATTTTTCTTAGGCTTCTATATGTTCTCCTTACACTTTAAGATCAGATTCTGTCACTCTTGGCTTTTATCCATTTTTTTTTAATCATTGATGTTGAAGATGAAAGGTCAGAATATTTTCCGCATTTTGAATTGTATTTGTGTTGTGCTTACTGTATGTTTTCAATAAATAAAGCAACCAAACAAATGTGATTTCAATTTGTGGTCACTTTAATATTTCAAATATATTCTAGTAAAAATGAGCTAGTAATTGCCCAGTATTAAGTATTTCTGAGATAAAGTAAGTAGTTGTAATGGTATATTGGAATTTAGAGATCTATGACAGTACAATGTCACATTGCCTCAGGCTGCTTGTTTTTTAAGAGATGAGGATGGGATGTAGTTAGACCAAAGGAAAGAGAGCTAACAACATTAACTGGAAAGAAGAGAGCTGACAGAGTTTAGTTGGATGAAAGTAAAGAGCGTGAACAAGATTAGCTGGAGAGAAACAAAGAGAGCTGACTGGATTTAGTTGGACAAAAATAAAGAATAACTTGGCCCTATAGCAGTGGCGGATCCAGGGAGGGGGGTGGGCGATCGGGGCGATTGCCCCCCCACCACTAGCAGGGGCTTGCTGCCGACAGCTGCACACTGTGCAGGTCCGTTCAGCAGTGAGAGTGTGCTGCCCGGCTGCTCTGATTGTGTTTTAAACACTGTCACTACCGAGCGGACCTGCACATAGCCTGCACATAGTGTGCAGCCGCCGCCAGCCTTAGAAGTCAGAAAGGGGCGTGGCCTAAATTGCCCCCCCCCCCCCCTTAAAATCGCCACGGGTAGAACAATTGTCTAGATCCGCCCCTGCCTTATAGTATCAATGTGTTGGAGAAGGGCCCAAAATATGAGAATATGTAAGAGAATATGAGACAGAAAATGAAGGGGTTTACAGTTGTGGTAAAAGTTACACCTGTGAATACACTATCAGCACAATAGAATTTCAAAATAAGTTTGGGCATATTTGGAAGCTTTAACGATTATATTAGCTGCAACCCTTCTGGGGTAGACTATTATGTGACCTGCCACTATGTTATGTGATACAGAAGCATGACAACATTGTTCAAACTCAGGCTTCTTGAACATATAGAAAATGTCTGATATTATGCAGAAGGGGATGTAGGTTAATGTTCCTGATGAGTACAGTGTCACCACCTGGATTAAGTTAGAACAATTATTATTCAGCGTTTTACTACATAACCCCCTTATCATACTTTGTGGCTTAACTCATCCTCATTTTGAAGGTCAAGAGGAGACCTCATTAAATTATAATTATCCATTTTATTTGTATATTTATGGTTCTGAATGAGCTGTCTGTTAAGTATGTACACCAATATATATATATATTTTTTTTATCTATTATAACTATCGCTTTGAAATCAGCGAGCATATTCTAGACATTTTGGGGCACATTCAATTCTCGGCGGAAACGCCAAAAATCTTGCGCTCCACGCACGATTACCATTATTACGGTAATCGCGCGCGGAAAAACAGTTAATACAGTAATTTACTCGCTGGATTTCAGCTCGCTGCTCCCTGAGCCTCAAGCTGAAATCCAGCTAACTATTACCGTATTAACGGTAATAGTTTTTCCGCGGCGCGGAAAAAAAGACTTGAATATGCCCCTTTGTCTCTGAAGAATGTTTTAATATTTGCATCATAGACCAAATACACTTATGGGCATCGTCTAACCTTATATAACTCACAATTACTTAGATGAGGTTAAATGTAGTGGTTATTTTGCAAAGTTGTCAGGCATATCTTATATGTGATAATTTACCATTATTTATTTATTTATTTGGGTTGAAAGTTTTGAATAATATGTATTAATATTTATATTCATTAAGTGATATGTATTATGTGTCAGTCACATAAGGAGTGGCTGACTGTTTCTTTTACTATGACCCTTCCATTTTGTTTTCATGATGAAGCCTGTCAATTGTAAAAATTTGTGCCGGCACTGTAAAGACGTCTATTTTAGGCCCCTCTGTTTCAGAGAGTCGAAGTGGCGGTCACTCATGTAGATGTTACAAATGAATAATATTATCCACATAAGAACACTTCGCTGTCCATTTAGTAGCTATGACGGGAACTGTAATTGTTTGACCACAGCAGCGAGCGTGTAACTGGAACAGAGTGCGGCTCATTTAGAGGTGGATATCCATGGTGGCCATGAATACCCAAAGTGTGTACACCTATGTCCGTATATATAGTTTTTTTACATATTGTTGACGCAGATAAGCATTTTAGCAAGCATATCTCTGCTGAAGGATGCGCAACAATATGCAAAGAGGTCGATGACAAGCAGCACTTTCTAGACGCTTCAGATTGGCTGATTGTACTTAAATCATTAGCCTTGCGACTATAATATAAGATGTTGCGGCTTCTTGGCCTTTTGGCTAAGATCAAGTGAGTACCTGTCCAAGTAGGGGTTTCTGCCCGCCCTGAAAGGTCCATGGGAAAGCTTGGTCTGGCCAAGAGGCCAGTAGCTTGAAAGCCTGGGATAGTGCCCCTGGAGTAGTGACCCAGGGGTGCCTGAACTCACCTGGGGAGTGGTGACCCTCACTTGATTCAGCACTTTGCACGAACCGCACTTTCAGCTTCACACTCTTCCTTGGCCCGGCCTTTTGGCTAGGCAGGATTCATTTTTAACATCTCGGCCGAAAGGCTGGGATTGTTTTGCACGGCACTAATTTATTTGTTTATTTTTCTCACTGTTTGTCACTTCACTATCGGGGATAGAGGGACCCTTCCTCTTTGGAGGAGGGCCTGAATGGTACCTTAGAGCACGTTTTTTTAAGTTACTCACTTATTTTTTCAAGCACTAGGGTGAAAGTACGATTTTAGGCTTTCAATAAAAAAATATGATGTTGCGGGCGTTTATTCACATCACTTGATATTTCAATTTGGACTAATGCAAGAAAGAAGATTCACACATGGGTGAAAAAATGGATAACCCATTTGGGTGCAGAATTTACGGCTGAATAAATCATTGCACTGCAACTGGTGCAAATGCTAATGTGCAGAAATATCACATGCTTTTGTATGCTGCACATACATTGTGGCCACCTTTATTTTTATACTACATTTTAGAGTTGGACTAAGCTGCGTCCCTCTCACAATTCCAAATCTGGTTGTGCAAGCCCCCCTCCCCCCTCCCTGGCCCTTTTGCAGCAAAATATATTTTTATCCAGATGCAAACAGAACCTAGCACACTGTTGCTATAAGCTAGGTTTCTCCTTTTAATTTCCTGTACATTTGTGTAACACTGCAGTGCTCTATGCCAGATAGTCACACTGCCGAGGCTGTGTTAGTGGATAACAAGTCATTAAAGAAATAGTCCAGACAGATCTAGAGGGGTTAAATCTAATTAGAGGGGGGATTTATGAATTTATTACATTTTCCCATTGCAGATTTGCTTATGTAGCGCACGCGACCCAAGTGGGCCGCAAATGTGCTTTAGATACCTCCCTTGCTAGCAGAGAACTACATCTCCCAGCCTGCAGTGGGGAGGGGGAGCATCTGAAGGAGCTCTGACAAAAGGCAGTTGGAGATTCTGAGAGGCACTCAGGGAGACAGACATCCTAAAGAAGTTCCCTGCAGCCTGTCAGAGAGAGAGTGAGAGAGTAACAAGAGTCAGAGAGACAGAGGGATTAGGAGAGAGAGAGAGAGAGAGACCCTGAGAGAGAGAAGACTTTACAGTGGACAGTTGGACAGCACACCAGACACAAGAGCAGAGAGGAGCCATCTTCGACACATGCTGGAGACCAGTGGGGATAAGTAACCCTTGTTTACCTTGTTATTGATCTACTTGGACTAAGTATTTTGTTACTAGTCAGGTAAGGATCAGGTGGGAAGATTTGAAGAATATTTAATAATACCCTTTTGATATAGTAACAAGGGTGAAGTGTAGGGAAAGATAGGGGATAGAGACTGAGGGGTAAAGGTATGAAAGTCCGATTTGTTCCAGTCGCTGGAAATCGGCAACTTTGCAGCTAAAATTTAAAGCAAGTTTGCCTTTACAAGCCAGCGCCACTTTAAATTTTAGCTGTAAACTCGCCGATTTCCGGCGACTTGAACAAATCGGACTTTCTTACATTTACACATGAGTTTACAACTGAGGAAAATTTCACCAAACTCTTTGGTATTATTTGCTATCTGTGAGAAAGCCCTAACTGTGTGTTGAGGAGCCAATTTGTACTAAAGTGATTGTATACTCGCATCTAAGAGGAAGAGAGGGAGCAGCAGGGGTGTAAATTCTATTCTGCATTGATGTTGAATTGGAGGAACGACAGACAAGGGAATGTGTTTTATCAGATCTCCTGGAGAAAGTAACTGTTTATTGGAGAAGAGTAAGATTGCAAAGTGCCACTGTGTGGGATTATCAGTGTTAAGTCAATATTGAAGAAGACAGGGAACTGTGACATTTCTCTGTCCTATTTGCAGCCATAATGCATGTTTGACCTGTGAAGGAGAAGTTATCTGTATTTGTACTGCCTTTTAACAAGGACTGCATGATTGTGTACTTTTGTCTAATATTCAAATGCATTAGAATGATATGTGGTAGCCAATCCAAAGCAACTGGGATAGAGCTTAATATTTCTTGCTAGTGATAGTTATCGTAGTTAGAGAGATATTGCAGTTGTCACTAGAAGGGCTAGAGGTATCTCTTAGCACTATAGTACTAGTGAGGTCTGTATAAATAGCGCGTTGGATATTAGTCTTGTTCTCTAGATACCCTTCAAATGATTGCATTTAAATTGCTGTATACTTACAGTGTTTACTGCATGCAAAGTGCCCAGTAACCATTGTTTGAACCAAAGAGATATATTTTTGATATATAAAATTTACAAAAAGACCATTAGAAGTCCATGCCCCACCAATAAATATACCGGTGTGGCTTCTAAAGACCATCCTGGTGTATTACTATATCTCATTTGTGTGTGTCTGTGGTATTAAGTTGGGGAGCAGAGGTTTCCTTAGACTTCACATTATTTACTTGTCTTTTATGACCAGATTTCCTCTAAAACTAGTGCAGTGGACTATGTCCTGCATTCAGCTCTTTAAGCAATTTAGAACTCAGAGAGACAATTGTTATTTACCAACTTAAGGTAATGTGGATTTTACAACAGACAGCTATATAAGTATTTGTGTATTCTTAATAGAGATGCTCAGGCTCATTGTTGCGTTGTAGGATCTTGCAGGTTTTGGATTACATAAGTACATCCCTCCCCTTGAGATCCAGCGCCATTGCTCACACAGAAACAGGGGTAGCAGTGTTTGTCACTCTCCAGTCTCCAGCGACATTTGTCAGTGCCATTGCTCACACAGAAACAGGGGTAGCAGTGTTCTTGTCACTCTCCAGTCTCCAGTGACATTGCTCAGTGCCATTGCTCACACAGAAACAAGAGTAACAGTGTTCTTGTCACTCTCCAGTCTCCAGTAACATTGATCAGTGCCATTGCTCATACAGAAACAGGGATAGCAGTGTTCTTGTCACTCTCCAGTCTCCAGTAACATTGATCAGTGCCATTGCTCATACAGAAACAGGGGTAGCAGTGTTCTTGTCACTCTCCAGTCTACAGTAACATTGCTCAGCGCCATTGCTCATACAGAAACAGGAGGGGTAGCAGTGTTCTTGTCACTCTCCATTCTCCAGTGACATTGCTTAGTGCCATTGCTCACACAGAAACAGGGGTAGCAGTGTTCTTGTCACTCTCCAGTGCCATTGCTCTTTGTTTTTGCTCATACAGAAACAGGAGGGGTAGCAGTGTTCTTGTCACTTGACAAAAATTGACTGGAAGTGATTGGAAATTAATGTTATTAAGGTTAATAAAAATGTAGGGATAAAAGGAGCCAAATTATGTGATTTTAGCAAAAGAAAATAGGGATTTTAGAAAACAAATTGGGATCCAAAACCAAAACCAAAACATGCGAGGGCGGTTTTGCCAAAACCAAAACACGAAGTTAATCCAGATCTAAAACCAAAACCAAAAAAAGGGGGTCAGTGAACATCTCTAAGTATACTTTTGTAATGCTTGTTTATAAGCAATATAAGAATGTAATTGTTTAGTTTGCAAAATTAGCTGTTTTTTACTCAGAATGATACTGTAATCAATTTGATGTATTGCATCAGTATTCACTTTAACCATCTAGCTGTTAATGATTCAGTTGGTCTTGTAACATATGATCTTATGACATGCACACCTAGGGCGGTGGCTGGAATCATTTTCTGCTCACTATATAAACTTAGGGGGGGTGGACTCAGTAGCCTTTTCCCTGGAATAAATCAGACTGCAGAAGCGCCAGGGAGCCTGAAATCTATTCTAGCCTCACTGTCTGGGCTCCTAGAATTGCTGATGGGATTGATGTACTGGACATATATACCTATTAATTGATCAACACTTGTTGCTAGGTATATTGTAAACAAATCTATTTGTTGTGCTAACTGAAGTTGTGTCTCTTACTTGGTATTATACATCCGTGGTCTCATCGAACTTAAATATCCAACCGTTTACATACACTTATTTAATTTTACTTATTACATAAAAAACAATACATTATTTTTAATACTATTTCAAAATCCTATTAATTTCAGTTTATGTTAGCAGGTGTATGGAGGGCTCCTGTGATGAATTCTTTTTTGTTGAACAAGTTTCAGTGTGTCTGGCAGACAAGACCAATGCAAATCTTAACGTTGTAAGATGAGAAAATCATGATGTCCCACTCAACAAACTAACAGCTCTACAATACAGTAAGTGATATATAGTTTTGCAATAAATCACATTGCAGCTCATTCATTATGAGTCACTGCCAAAACTGTCTATCACCGGTCCTTCTGGCAAATGTGCCTCCAAACTGAGTCCTGGGGGGCATGGGGCTCTGTGACTGATACACAAATGAGGGGCAGACCGCCAAAAATCTGAATGGGTGGGGGCCTCATCGAGGGAGATTAAAATCTGTTTCCATCGGATGCTTTGAGCCTCTAATTCACCCTGTGAGCTCAGTATTTGTTGGAAGGTGTTCTCTCCCTGCACCAGGGATTTGTCCTGAAGTCTGGGGAGTCTGTAAAACCTAGTGCGCTGTTTGGGGCCTAATCGGACTTGGACACGTAGCCACCAGCGAATCAGCGCCAGGCCACGCGCCCTTCTGCCTCGACACTGCTGACGGACACCAGAGATCATCAGCACGCAACTCTATACTGATGACCCCCGATCATCTATGGTGGTTTCGCTGACCCGCTCTCCACCTTCAATTGCCTCCCACTAGAAAGGCTGATGACCACCGTTTCTCTTGTATCTGGACTCACCTGTCTTTTGGCGTGATCGGTCCCCTGGTGCGGTGAGTCAGGCTGGCTCTTCCGTCCGGGACTCTTTTCTGGTGGATTCTGCTTCGGTGGTGAAACCGAAAGTCATCGGCCCTCCGTACTTTCGGTGGTAGTCACCAAGATTTTCAGTGCTGACCGTGAGCTCCCAGTCAGTGAGGCGTTCTGCACGGTTCTCCTTTCCTGCGGTGATTGAGGTAAGGGATCGTCCTGTAGAGATCTACTGGTCCTGCTGATGTAGAGCTGTATTCCCTGGTCGGGCACTGATAATGCCCTTGACGTGATATGCCACTGTACACTCTGAGGGACCTGCTGGAAGAGTCTAACAAGCAGCTGGATTCCTGGGTCAGTGCTTAATTATCTGCTTTACTTATCCACGAAGCTAGATTCCCCAGTGCTACTGATTCCCACAGCTTCTAATCTGAACCTCTGCTGCCACCCTGTGGTAAATCTCATTGCATAACCTTCCTCCAGTTTCACTGCTCTAAGTTTACTTAAGATTACTTTAGGCTGATAGGCCTGAGAGTGCAGTGGGACCCATCTGGTTATACATTACGCCTGGTTCCCTACATACGCCAAGTTTAAACGGTTCATTTGGGGCCTAATCATGTATCTAAAGTCAGTGCCTTGCCTATCTACAAAGGGCACTTACATGCTACTGCGACTTGGCTAGATGGCTGAGTTATCCATTTTATTCTATTTTGCACGTAAGTTAAATACTGACTGTTTTTTCATGTAGCACACAAATACTCAATAACTTATTTGTACACTGAAATTTAAAGTTGATATTTGTGTGCTACATGAAAAAAACTGTCAGTATTTAACTTATGTGCAAAATAGAATACTTATTTCCACCCCTTGCATTGTAACATGGTTTTGTCCAGGAGACTGAAATAAGAAGTTTCTTAAGTTAAGATCCTTAATGAATCAGGCCCCTAATGGGCAAAGATAAGAAAGGCCAGCACAAGCTGATTCCTGGATAACCTGCTAATACACCCAGACATCAAGATCTACAACAATATTTGCATTTTGCAGTTACCCCTCCAGAACAAGAGAATAGTCCACCGTCTTCGCCAGAAGCTGCCAAGGCTGTAGAAATGGCTTCTCCACCTCTACTGATTGTTCTGCAAGTACCAATCAAAATATTAGGGCGATCCTGCAATGAGTCAAATCCCTACCAACAAAGGCTGAGCTTCCTTCTAAGAGAGACTTTGAGTTACTGGAATCCAGTCTTAAAGATGGAGTTAAGAAGGAGGTTGCCACTCCACAAGCTGAGTTAACTCGTCTAATCTCTAGAATTTCCACGTTAGAAGATTTCAAAGAGGAGTCTGTGGCACGTCATGATCTTCTCAGCGACATTATAGCTCGGCAAGCCCAAGATCTAAAATTACTACAAAGTAGAGTTGATGACCTTGATAATGGGTTGCAGGAACAATCTGCGAATTTGCGGTATCCCTGAGGATATATCTACACAAGATCTAATTGCCTTCCTCACTAAAGTTTTCAATGGCATTCTTTAGCAGGACCTTTCCATGAGTATCCAATTTGATAGGGCTTATAGGGCTCTAAGATCAAGGGGTTCTCCATCTGAACGCCCAAGAGACATGATCTGCTGTCTGCATTATTACGTACAGAAAGAAGCGATTCTTCAAAAATCAAGAAACCTGGACGCCATAGTGTATGACGGCAACAAACTTCAAGTCTTTCAGGATCTTTAATGGAATACTCTGCAGATGCGTAGGAGGATTAAACCTTTAACTGACGCATTAAGTGCTAAGAACATTAAATATTGCTGGGGATTCCCCTTCAGCCTGCAAGTGTCTAATGATGGAAAGACTGAGTTTCTGAGATCACCTCAAGATATCAACCTATTCTGTTTGCAACTGGGCAGACAGGTGATGCCACGTCCGGATTGTCAACAGCACTTTGCCCGATTGCATTTGACTAATAACGATTTTTGGCAACTGGTGAATAGTCCCAGAAATGCTAGGAGGAGACGGCGAGATCCCCCAGAGTCCTCGGACATATAATCTGATGCTCTCTGTTGGTCCTCTTTTCTACATGTGCTCGATGTAACCAGGAAACCCTTGTGCTAACTAGCTATCCAGTTGGTCATGGCTGCTGTTAAACAAAATCAGCTGGCTTTCTTATATTACATGCCCTTTTCTACGTTACTATATATGTACTGGTTTCTTCCTGTCCTGATGGCACAGACATCGGAGTGGTGGATTCCCACACTTGTCAAGACTTTCCCGGATTTCTCTTCTGCCCGATGATCGCATAAACAGTCACTGGAGGCTACATACCTAGTTTTTTATTTGATATTCCATTAAGCAAAATATTGTTCTTCAAATATCTTTCTTTGCATATCAGAGTTTCTGGTCTACTCCTGTTGGAGGTTCTCTTAACTACAAGACTTGATGTGTTTCTGTTACTGTTATTGCTATTGTTATTTGCTATGGTCTTTATAGCTTTTATAATGCTTGATACATTACAAGATGTTTCTGTAAGTCACTGTTGCTAACCCCCCCTTTTCTCTCCACACCAAGGCAAGAAATCCGAGAGATGGGAGTGGCTCCTCTTCTCCCGTTTCCCTGGAGCGGTTTAATTGTCTATTACTTGTTATGTCTTTGTCTGTCATCCGGTTTGTCTATGTCCGTATTGTCTTTTCCCTTATGTGACTTTCCTTCCCCAGTTTCCCCATCAGTTTCAATTTATACAAATCTCTCATTATTTACTAAGCCCATGACTACTCCTTATTCACAAATGTTGATTCAATTGTTCTGTTTTGCTGATATCGGAGGTGCTCTTCCGATTTATGTGTACCCCCCATGACTGCCCAATTTAAACTGGTCTCAATTAACGCCAAGGGTCTTAACCTCCCTGAGAAAAGATTTTGGGCGTTAAAAGAAATGAGAAACCTGGGAGCAGATGTATATTTCTTCCAGGAAACACATTTTTAACAGGGAATCGCTCCACGGCTCTCAGCTTCTACACTAGCTCGTATTTTAGTAATAATAGTGAGGGCAAGACCCTGAGAGTTGCTATTTTGTTCAATAAAAGATCCCCTTTTTCAGATTTCCATAAATTTTGCCTTGTTGAAGGAAGAGCACTCCTGATAAAATGCTGCCTATTAGATATTACATACACTTTTGTTAATTTATACCTACATAATCAAGGTCAATCACTGTTTATATCACAGGTATTGGAAAAAGTTGCAGAGCTTGCAGAGGGAACACTTATTGTGGGAGGCGATTTCAATTGGTCCCTGTAACCAGAACTTGAAACTTCCAATGTTAGGTCGGGAGTACGCAGATCTCAACACTGTAAGTTTAGGCAGGCACTCCATGAACACCAACTGGTCGACACATGGCGCTTTCAACACCCTGGGGAGAGAGATTACGCTTTCTTCTCCCACCCACATAATGTATACTCACGAATTGACTATATACTCCCTTCACACAGGTTTATTCCTAATCTCTTAACACCATCCATTGGCCAAGTAACTTGGTCTGACCACGCACCTATATCACTAACTTTTCAACTAACTCAATCCATGACCAAAAAATGCACCGGACGACTATATCACTGACAATGATACCCCTGATGTTTCCAAAATTACTATTTGGGAGGCGCATAAATGTGTCATAAGAGGAAAACTCATTGAACTAGATTCCCGCTTTAAGAAAGAAAGCACAGCTCACCGGGATCAATTACTACAACAGATTAGAGACCTAGCGACGACACATAAATCCAATGTGACTAGAGATCTGCTAGCTAGGTTGACTGAGGCAAGGACGGCGCTTAACAAATTGTTATACAATAAAGTTAAACTAGATTTTTGTAGATGGTGTCACCGTTTCTTTTGGTGGGGAAACAGACCAGGTACTATATTAGCAAGGACCGTGCGTAAACAACGAGCTATGGCTTACATTGCCTTGATCAAAGACGGTAGAGATCGAGAATGTAAGCTAACTTCTGATATAGCCGATGCTTTCCATACTTATTATACCAAACTGTATAACCTTGAGACCCAGGAAAATGGTTGAGAAAGCGTCACACAATCAGCTCAGATTTCGACATATTTAAGAGAGGTCGACTTTCCCACTCTCTCAAGCTCTGATAGAGATATGCTAGAACAACCTTTCACTGAAGAGGAGTTGAGGGAGGCAATTAAATCTACGCCCTCGGGTAAGAGTCCAGGCCCTGTTGGCTTTACCATCTATTACTATAAGACTTTTAAAGATAAATTAATACCCCTGATGGTGCCGGCCTTTAACGTAATTTCCAGAGATTCCTTTTTTCCCCCTCAAAGAGTTACGAGTACATATAAGAGTGATTAAAGAGGGGAAGGATCCCTCTCAATGCGCGTTATAGGCCTATTTCTTAATGTGGATATTAAGTTGTATGCGAAACTCATTGCAAATACATTAAAAACGCTACTTCCAGAGCTAGTTCATTCAGATCAGGTAGGATTTGTCCCAGGTCGTGAGGCACGGGACAACACTACCAAGGTGATAGATCTGATTCACCTGGCTTTACGTTCAGCAACAGCTTCAATGCTTCTGTCCACCGCCGCAGAGAAGGCCTTCGTCCACGTAAGTTGGCCTTTTATGAGAGGGATCCTTGAACATTTGGGCTTGGGCCCAGTGGGACTATATAGAATTCTGGCTCTTTACCGACAACCTACGGCTCAAATCAAAATCAATGGTGATATGTCAGAGCCAGTCGTGATAAATAACTGCACTAGACAGGGGTGTCCTCTCTCACGACTAATCTTTGTGTTGTGTATGGAGGCGCTAGCAAGAGCTGTCAGAGCCAACTCAAATATCTCGGGACTGCAGGTTGGCGAGAGAGAACACAAACTTGCGTTATTTGCAGATGATCTCTTAACTCTTATTACCAATCCATTTGTCTCTGTACCCAACTTGGTAAAGGAATTTCAAAAGTTCGATCTATTATCTAATTTCAAAATTAACTATAGCAAATCTGTGGCTATGAATATCAAGACCCCGACCTCAGTGGCGGAAGGTCTAAAACTTTCCTTTCCTTTCATTTGGCACCTTTCCCAGTTAAGATATCTAAGTGTGGTACTTTCTAGCGACCTCTCACGCTTGTTTGACCTCAATTTCAAACCACTTTTGAGCATCCTCCGGGCAGACTTGAGAGAGTGGCAGAATAAGAACTTTACATGAATTGGTCGGGTCAATATAATCATAATGAATGTTCTACCCCGACTTCTATATCTCATACAGACATTACCAATTCACATACCTGACTTTTGGTTTCAGTGCATCCAGCGATTAGTGCGAGACTTTGTTTGGTGTGGGAGACGTCCTAGATTTAAACATGAGATATTATTTAGACGCAGACACTTAGGAGGCCTCACTTTTCCGTGTACTATGACGCAGCAATATTGACCAGAATAATGGAGATGTCAGGTCAGGCCGGGACGAAACAGTGGGTTGAAATTGAATCACTTTTCCTGGAATCCCCTAGTGCCACACTACTTTGGCTCTCCAATATTCCTAGGATTGCACATCCTACACCGGGTCCTACCTTAGCAAAATGGTCCAAGCTTAGAACACTCACTCATATTTCTTCTCCAATCTCCCCACTAACTCCATTATTTAATAATCCAATGTTTCCCCCGGGGACTATTTTATTAGCTTTCAAACAACGGTCACAAGCAGGAATTCATCATGTCGGCCAGTTGGTGGGAGCTTTTCAATTGCAGAGATTCAATCCAAATGGGATTTACCAAATATAGAGATTTGGAGATACCTGCAGATTAAACACCTCCTGTCGATAGGTCTCCCAAGACAACACACTTTTAGGAACTTAACGGTTTTCGAATCCCTTTGTTGCAGATCACCCTGTCCTCCGCACTCTCTATCAACTACATATAAACTTTTAGTTGAGCATCTGTTCGAGTCCCCTTTGAAATTCATTATAGAGTGGGAAAGGGATCTGGGAGTTGACTTACAAGATGCCGACTGGTCTAAAATCTTCCAAGCAACTTATGCATGCTCTCCTAATGTTTCAATTCTAGAAACCCATTACAAGGTACTTACCAGGTGGTACAGATGCTCGACGCATCTAGCGAAAATCTTCCGCTGGGTGCCTAGCACTTGTTGGAGATGTAACCAAGGGCCTGGTTCGCTTCTACATATCTGATGGGACTGCCCCAATTTGCAACCATGCTGGTCCCGGGTGGTATGCATCTCACGGAAGCTGCTTGGTCAAAACATACCCAATACTCCAGTGCTCTGGATATTGAATAAAGTTGACATGCCTTTATCACGCTTTACAAAATCCTTGTTAAAATACATAATTTCGGCAGCTAAGGCGGTAATTCCAGTGAGATGGAGAACAACTACGCCACCAAGTATTAGAGACATTATAGGGCCATGGATGAAATACACCTTCAGCTACGGACTCGCTCGAAACGTATTATGCCATTTACGGCCCATGGTTAAACTTTATAGACTTCCCAGGGTTCCAGACCTTAGATCAGACTAACTGATTGTTATTGTTCCTGTTTTGCATTTGAATATTGACTCTGTAAGGCAGGCCATTTAGGTTTGTCTTTTACCTGCTATATACATAATTTGATTGGTTAGCTGTGTCCTAAACTGAGATTTTGATTGAGGATTTTCTTTATGATTTCCCTCCTACCTTTCCCCAATGTCGTCACCTTTACCTCTCTCCCCTTTGTCTCTGTGTTCTATGCTAGTAGGTTCTTAGCAGCTTTATATATGGCTTGATATATCCCTTTTTACGTACCTAATTCTATATTGGCTTGGTGCCATTATGCCATACTACTTTGTTGGAATTGCATTTATAACCTGTTTGTGTTATTAAAACCTCAAAAAAATCTGGATGGGTGTGTACTATGCATCATGTGCTGAGCTATGAAGTACCAATAGAGACTGGCCCTGACTCTCTCGCTGTCTGATATCCTGTAAAAATCTGTTAGCAAGAGCAGCTTTCTTATTTCCTTAAAAGGAGAAAAGACAGCTGATCTGAGTAAAAAGTGGATAAATTAAGACATCAGTATAAACCCTTAGATAAGGACAATTAGTTTGACATTTAGGGTAAATACTGAAATAGATCTATGCTGTGCAAAGGCTAAGGCTGGGTACACACTACAGTGTTTTCATCTGATTATCAGGTCAAACTCCCAAAAACTGACTGGTCTGCCCAATAATGCAGTAGTTCGTATACTAAAGCTGGGTACACACTCCACTGTTTTCGTCCAATAATCAGCTCAAACAGTCGACATACGACTGCTCATTCAAAAATCGGGTCAGTGTGTGCAGTGACACGATGGTCGAAAGTCTGCCCAAATGGACGATTATTGCCTCATTTGGTTGGTCGTACCGTTTAATATTTTCGTTCCAATCTCGTTTCCGCTGTGTAGTGTGTATAAACTTCCGACCGATCCACAACAGTGAGTACGAAATTACAGTCATTGCTCACGACAAGATGGCTGTAAAAAGTCGCTAAAGGGACGTCCGCTCTTCCCTTTATCGTCCTAAACAAGGCTAGTGTGTATGCAGTCCATGGACCGAGCGATCGGACCATCAGTCGCATGTAAAATCGCTCGGCATAAAAAGTTGGTCGAAATTTCTGTAGTGTGTACCCAGCTTTACACAATGACTGATAGTCATTCCAAAGCACCAATCGTCAGAGCAATTGGTTGGTTGGCAAACATAATAATCTCGTTCCAACCGCCTTCCAGTGTTGCAGTGTGCATACACTCACGATCAGGCCCTTTCAGAGGTTCATACAGGCCCAGGGAAACCCAAATTAAAAGCCCCCCCATCCCCTCTTACTTAAAAAAAATACATTTAAAATGATTACATTTTACACTTTTATTGAATTTAATGCCTAACTTTATTAAAATTTACAAATAATATACTATATACATAAACTGATGTACTAGGTTATTGGAGATTTAAAATTAGAGATGCTTTTTTAGCTTTTTTCTGCAAATGCAGCAATCAATTTGGAAAAATTCCAACTTTCACGGTAAATATTGAGCATGGCCAGCCCATTCAATCGCTCTTGTCCTATAGTTGAGCGATGATACTTTTTCTCGTTCTTCTGCACACTGAACATTCATTCACCAGAAGCAACAGATGCTGGCAAACTGAGGAAAATGTGCAAAACAATTGTGATGTTCGGAAACACTCCAGACAGTCCTAGTTCTAGGATTTAAGTGTGAAGTTCCTTTGGCTTGCTTTCTATAAATTTGCTTCAGGAAAATTAGTTCATCACTGAAATCTTGGGCAATAATCTTTCTTGTATTGCTGCTGAAGATCTTCATTACTCATTTTGTTGAACTCCCAAAGAATCTTACACAAGTTACAAATTACTTCCAATGAATTATATCAACGATGAAGACCAGACAGAATGGAGTCTACCACTACAGAGAAAATGTTGACCCTATAGTGCTTTTTGGCATCAGATTGAGTATAGTTAAGTGGCGACTGGTGGAGAACCCGGTTGGAATCTCAATGTTTATTGCTACAATTTTGCACCTTATGATGATTTTATCCCATTTATTGTGCTTCTATTCAGTGTCTTTGACAAGACATTTAATATTGTCCAGCTCAACGTCCAATGTAGCATTGCATGCTTCAATATGGAGGGTAGTTTGGCTGATCATTGTAGGTAATTTTATCCACAACAATGACATTAGAACGAATTCAAATTTTGACAAGTACTTCTTAATGGACTGAATTTCTGATCGGGTTTGTGCAGTGAGATGGAGAATTTCAATATTTGATAAAGCCGTTCCCAAAGAACGCAAATGGTGTACAACTAGTTTAACAGAATCAATGCGTGCAGACCATCTAGTCGTGGATATATTATAAAGAAAAGCAGGGAGATGCTCTTTCAGAATTTCCCACCTTTGAGGAGAGGAACTGAAGATACTGTACATTTGTTGCACAGTTCCGAAGTTAGTAATTGCCTCCTTACAGGATTTAGCACAGTCAACGCCCACAAGGTTTAGTGTGTGGTATCCACAGCTTGAGAAAATACAGTATGAATTTTTGCACAAGCAGAATTGTTTGTAATCCATTGCATTTCCTAGCCATGTTAGATCCTTTGCTTTGGGCTTGGCCAATGCATGCTTGGAAATCCAACTTTAATCCTACCAAATTTTCGAACAGCAATTTCTTTTCTATTTTTTGGTGAAATTATCAAACATGACAAACTGTTCTTCAATTGAAAATTCTGAAAATCACCATGAACTATGATAGCAATTTGCAACTCTAACTTCATCAAGAATTGTTTCTTGTGTGAATGACCCACACAGCTCAATAAATTTGTTTTGTATGCTTATTTAAAGGTAATGAACTTCAAGCGTTTTTGACTCCCTGGCAATTCATGTACAAGTTTTAATATGCTTCGATAAAATCAGGTCATAAATGTTGATAAGCTCAATTATACCCTGAAAGTTTCCGTTATTACGGTCACCAATACGAGAACCGGAACCAAAGAATACTAATCCCTGCTCAAAAATATAAAGAACAACATGCAGGATGCGCTCAAGAATTTGTTTCCAAAATTAGCTTTTGTGGTGACTTCGGCGAAGAGTAAACTGTAAATTGAAGTTTCAGATAATATTGCCCTGACTTCCACAACACATAATTTTGTATGTGCAGCATTGAACTCTCATGTGATGGTATTCGGTTGTACAATTTATTTTAACCTCTACTCAAGGTTCCAGATTGAGCAGATAAAACCGAAGCGTTTGCTGCACTTTTATTAAAAATGAAGCAGGGAGCACAGTGGAGAGATTGTTTTGCTACACTCCAGCATAACCAGGCTCGTGGACAGGTCTCACTATTTGGAAGGTTTTATTTAAGTAGAAGATAAAGGAAATAATGCTTACTAGTGTCTCGTGGAATGTTATTTAGTATTTCAAAACTAGGAATCTTAAGAAATTACTTCAGTGGGCAGCATTTGTTGATAATACCAATGTAGATGGTGGTAAAAGTTTCAGCAGAATTTAATTTGTTGCTCTTCTGGTTCTCGGATTTCTTGCAGTAGAGTTTCAGGATTGTAAACTGGATTGTTTGCTGCTTGTCTCTGTATCGGCAGACTCGGCGGTATTGCTGTTGGAACTTCAGCCTCAGGCATTAAACTTGAAACAGAATTGTCATTTCTTGCAGTTGCAGTGGTTTGGCTGTTTTCATTTTTAACTGGGTTTGAATCTGAAGTTCCTGATCCTGAAGCACTTGTTGTTGGATCGCATGGGGAAACGGTTTTCTTGTACCATGATTTAAAAAATGAAGTTATTGGCCTTAATTTTTTAGATTCGACTTCCGTTGATGCCCCACTTTCAAATTCCTTCGACAAAATTGCATGGTTTTCCATAATATTCTGAAACATCATGTATATAAAAATGATTATTATTTGTTACTTAAATTGCCGTTATAAATTTCTGGAATCCGATTACACATACACATGGGGTTTAAAGGCTTTATGCCATGCTTGCTCCCTCCCCCCACAGCTCACACTGTCCCATTACACCTCACACTGCTCCGCTCATTGTTCATTTTGTTCCAATCACACCTCAAACTGCTCCCCTCATGCCCTTGACCTTTTCCAGCAGTCCAAATTATTTCTCCCACTAACCTAATTTACCTCCGCAACTCAATTGCGCCACACACACACACACACACACACACACACACACACACCCACATACATACACTCAGTACCTGTAGTCCTACCCCGTGCTCAGACATCATGCCGGAAGGAGACTGCAGAGAATGAGCCGGGCGCACTGCTTATAAAAATATTGCAGCGGACGTCCGGCAAACAAACATTGTGGCAGCAGTCAGTTCTGCTCCCTGGGCAGCCTGCCCTCTGCGCTAGGGCACCAGTTGCACCACTCTAATTGCGGCTCTGTTACCTAATTTACCTTTAAAAGCATTCAGTTCTTCACGTAAAAGCATCAAGTAAACGTTGATCATCAAACAGTTCAGTTTCCAAATTATAAACAAACTATTCCCTTGCGAAGTTGCGAGTCACCCCAGAAAATCTCATGGGCAAGTGACGTTCTCATGTGTCTGGATATATGCATCATGCACAGAGATCAATAAGCACATGAGCCGCTGCCGATTTAACCGATTAACATGTTTAGGCGCAAGGTATAAACTTTTATTACTTGGAAATTAATATATATATATATATATATATATATATATATATATATACTGTAATACAGTTCTACACACATAGAGTTTTACTGTCTAAAATAAGTAAAATCAATACACATAAACATAGGAATATTATAATAATAAGCAGTCAAATATAAGCAATTGCTTGTGATTTCCTACACATTGTTGGATTGGAAGGCGTTTGGAACGAGATTTTTAAACAGGACGAGGAATCAAATGAAATGATGATCAGTACTTTGGAACAATTAACTGTTGTTCATCAAGCAGGTATACACACTAATGCGATATAAGGCCAAAGGGTAGTTTATCGGATGTTTGGCCCGATAATTGGCTGAAAAAACTCTAGTGTGTACCTAGCCTTAGACACATGCTCTTTTCAAATAATGACCATGCTCCTTTCAAATAGAGAGGGGTCATTAGATAAGATAGGAAGGAAAAAATAGAAACAATACAAGCTTATCTACAGCCTTTAAAAGAGACGGAATACTTTATTAATTTACAAAAGATAGTCCAAGCTAAATTTGATACAATTCTAAATTATGTAAATTAAACAGAAACGGAATACATTTAGAAGGGAAATACAAGATTATAAAGTAAGATAGGAAGGGAATTGGACAGATGAGAGGAATAGAAACAGATATACAAAATTGAGAGAACTGGATTCCCATTATCAGACTTTCAAAAATACAAATATTTTCAGAGGTACAGTAGAGAACCACCTGAACCAAGATGAAGGTCCAGATATAGGCATGGTGGGCTCCACCTGAACCGAGAAGGTATACTATACAGTTCAGATATAGACGTGGTGGGGAACCACTTGAACCAAGAGACATACTACAAGGCCCATATATAGACATGTTGGGGAACCATCTGAACCAAAACGGCATACAACAATGTCCAGATATAGACATAGTGGGGAACCATCTGAATTGAGAAGACATACCACAAGGCCGAGATATAGAAATGACGAAGACTTGAACCAAGATGCATACCACAAAGCCAAGATATAGATATGGTGGAGAACAAACTGAATCAAGAGGTCATACTACAAAGCCCATATATATATAAATATATATATATATATATATATATATATATATATATATATATATATATATATATATATATATATATATATATATGGTGGGGGACCATATGAACCAAGAGGGCATACCACAAGGCCCAGATATTGACTTGGTTGGGAACCATTTGAAGCTAGAGGGCATACCACAAGGCCCAGATATAGACATGGTGGGGAACAGTCGGAATAGAGGATATACCGCAAAGCCTAGCTAAGATCCAGAACAGACTCACTGAGTCAAAGTTCTGGCCAGCGTACAACAACGGGTCGTCTGATCGGGACCTCAGCCCTCTACTGTAGAATTTTTTCTGGGATCCAGTGTTACTAGTCTGTGAAGTTTTCGTCCAAATCCATCCATTGGAAGCCTTAGAACAGGCTCCCTGGGGTCAAAGTTCTGCCAAGTATACACCAACTGGAGGTCCAACAGGGACCCTAACCCCCCCTAAAACCTGACCAGTATGCAATTGGACCACCTTGCATTGGTTTCATTCCAATCGGTGAAGGTGTTCGAATGCATAACTGGACAGATAAACAAACCAAATACACCCAGTGGAAGGCCAAGATCAGGCTCCCCGGGTCAAAGTTCTGGCCAGCGTACACCAACAGGAGGTCTGACCGGGACCTCAACCCCCTAGTATGTCTTCTGGGATCCAATGTTACCAGTCTGTGAAGTTTTCGTCCAGAACAGACTTCCCAGCGTACACCAATGGAAGGTCCGACTATGACTATTTTTTTCAATCTGAGTATCTTTCTGTGGAAATCAACTTAATTTACGGAACTGTGGACTTAATGACTTTTTGAAGTTTGAACATTATTGAATCAGGAGGAACTTTTTTCATAGAATGTAACTATATTTTTTGAGAAACTGAATCAATGACTATTGAAGTGGAAATTGTGAGACTTTACAAATCTTTGTCTGTTTCTCTAAATAGTGAATGAAACATTATACAAGCCCATGTGGCCACAATGGAGGTATTCTTTGAGGTTGAATTCCAAAAAATTGCAGAATTTGCTGAAGTCGCTACTTGAAATGGTGGCTTATTATCCAACTTTATCTTTTCAGGCATTCAATAAGTAGTAAAAATTGTATTCAATTGTATTGTATTCAACGCTGGTAATACAGACGGAGCTGAAGTTGATAATGTTATTTTAAAAAAATGGATATGGGGAATACTCACCCACAACTATTAACATGTATTTGCCATTTTATATTGGTCCATAAAAGTTATTATCTGTATTATTCTAATAGTTCTAGTATAAGTTTGTGGACAAAATAGATTCAGCAAGCTATACTGGGGAAGAAAACCAAACTTTTCCATATAAAAGTTGTTTGTTCTTTATTATCTAGAGCAGAGGTCTCAAGAACTACCAACAGTTCATGTTTTCAGGATTTCTTTATTCATGCACAGGTAAGTTAATCTATTTGGCTGGGTCAGTACTTATCCCACTTGTTTCTACAGACAGAATTCCTGAAAACATTAACTGTTGGTATCCCTTGAGGACTCAACTTGGACACCTCTGATCTAGAGATGACTTGCATGAAATATATTGATCACTTCCTTTTATAATGCAGACAGAATAACTATTTTTCTTTAAGAACGATGGAAACATCATGTTCTGTAAATTCTTGGCAATGTTTACAAATCACTCTAATCACTCCTGTCAGGAACCGTCCCTGTGCTTTCCCATCTGCACAGGGACAGACGCCTTCTCTGCTGCCGGAAGTCGCGTCTGCTTGCCAAGCAACCAGACACATCAGAACTGGCCTGCCGGCAGCTCCTTCTGCGCAGATGCATCCCATTGCTAGCAACGGGACACTATTGGACACCTGGCGACGGCTGCGGACATCAGCCCCACGATAATTACCCTATTTGCTGGCGTATAAGACTACTTTTTTGCCCTGAAAAACATGCCTCCAAGTGGGGGGGTCGTCTTATACACTGGGTCCAGTATCGCGCGGTATCCAGTGCAGCCGTGGCGGGTCATCAGCGTGGCTGCGGCGAGCATCAGCAGCGATACAGGGGTGCCAGCCTTTTCGGCGTGACCGGCCCGTTCTGCTGACAGGGAGGGCAGACAGGGAGCAGGGACCAATCCAATCAGGGTTTCTATACAGCCAACAGCCAACCACAGTACTGCACCATTGTACAGTACAATACAGCATAGAAAATGTCCAGCAGTCAAACCCCTATCAACCCTATCATGGCACCAGCAAAAAGAAAGAAATATGATGCAAGTTTTAAACTTAAAGTTGTAAAACTTGCCATGGAACATAATAATTGTGCTGCTGCAAGACAATATGGAGTAACAGAAAAGATGGTTCGGGACTGAAAATCAAAGGAAAAAGCATTAAAGATTATGCCAAGGGGTAAGTGTGCACTTGCTCTCTCCCTCTATTTGTTATCTTCCTTCTATCATTGACTAGTGAATTACGTTTAATAAACTTGCACTGTTTTATGTTTACTGTACATGTTTGATAACATACAGCCTTGTGACAGTTTTCCTGCATGTCATAGGCATTCAAATATAAATTAACATGTTGAAATCAAATCTGATGTTCTTTTACGTTTTATTTGGTGTGTGGAAGGTGTGCGGAAGAGGGGGTAGTCTTATACGGCGAGTATATAACAAACTCTATATTTTGAGTGGAAATGTTGGGGGTCGTCTTATACGCCCAGTCGTCTTATACGCCGGCAAATACGGTAATTCTTTCCCTGTTTTCTATTTAAAGAAGGCTCTGGCACCAATGGGTGCCAGAGTATTAGGTCCCCTAGCTCCAGGCGTTTATGTGGTTCCTCATTGTTTGGTCTGACTCCAGGTATCCTGACTCACTTTCCCCGACACTTCTTTTGGATCCTCCCTTGGGCTCTGTAATATTCTCCTGGCATTTGACTTCAGCTTGGCAGACTACTCCGTTGGATCCTCCCTGTGTACTGCGCTGTCTGCATAGTTTGACCATGCTTTCCAGACTATGTGAATACCAGTGCCCTCCGGGAGAACCGCGACCTGTGCGTCTCTCGCAGCTAAATCCAAACTCCCTTGCGGAGCTCCCTGGTGAAGACCAGAGGCGTGTTAGACTCAACGCCTCCAGACAAGGTTGCGCCAAAATCAGCAGATAGCTCCTGATTTCTGACAATTCCTCATCCTTTGTGAACAAGGTTTGTGCTTTCCTCCAATCACTATAGATAAGACTTTGTCACCTGATGTTGCTTTCTAATGTAATAAAATATGGAATTGAGTAATTGATTATGAAATGCACATACTTCTCTGCTGATGTGAAATTTGAGATATTAGAAGGTAAAGGTGCCTTGAAATCTAATCTGATTGAAAAGTTGTATACTTGTATAAGCCCCATCACAGTGATTCTCAATTGCTTAATGATCAGTTTGAATTGTTTGTATTTTTAGAATTAGGACGAATAGGTACATCAAATATGTTGAGATCAGCTTAATAACAAATATGTAGCAATGAAGTATTAGCCCAAATAATCCATATTTTATAGTAATGTTTCATGTCTACATGTAGGCCAATTTATGCTCTATTTATTGAAGGTAAAATTATGAATGTGATGTTGGAAGGGAGACTAATTGTTTATATAAGAATTCCTGGCTATTTCCGAACAGAATTTGGAATTATTAGTAAGTGTGTGCTATTAAAAAGGCAGCACCTGAGCCATGTCCCAGCCCCCTGGATTAAGGCAGGGAGAATACTAGAGTTAATCAGGTTCCCAGTGATTAGGCTCCTTTGTGTGAGCTCCATGAAATTGCTTTGCTAATTTCATCAACAGTGATTCAGCTCTTCTTAAGGGACTCATTTCCAGCCCAGATCAGATATCCTAGGGTGGATGTCTGATCTGGGTTGGTATACAAATATAATGTTGCATGTGTACCCCTTGTGTGATGTATGTTTCATCTGCCGTATTATGACTTTGTTACCCATTTCTTGAAAGTGATAAATTGCTGCATTTTTCTGGAAATTTGCCTGGGTATGAAAGTAAGTTTCTGAGGGTAAATAGTCTCTGGGTGTTCCGGTATTGTGAAAATGTGTAGCTGCATAAACAAGATTATCAACACTGTAGTTGACAGCATTCAAAACTGTCTGTAAAACCAGCCAAATAGCATTTTGAAATATTGCCACAACAGAGGAAATTCCAAATGACAGACAGCTGTATCTTCATAATTCAAGACAAGTTGAAAATGCGATTGTTTGTTGTGACTCCTCGTCAAGCTCTAGTTAGTGATAACCTGTATTGAGATCCAATTTTGAAAAGAATTGCCCAAAATTGAAATGTTTTTGGGTTCCAATCAAAAATGTAATTTCAACCATTATTCAATTAGATGTACCCCTCTGTACAAAATTCATTAACTTCACTACTCCTTTATCTTTATTCACATGACTCTCCATTGAGACAGCACTGAGTGTTCTCCTTATTGTCACTCACCGGACTGTGAGTGCTACTTCTAAGGTAGCTAGGAACCGTGTCCGTCCATTATAATGAGGTACTGCGCATGTGCAGTTCCTTCTAACCTTCAGTTCTGTTCCTTTAACTTAATTGGCTGATCAGGCAACACTCCCTATATTAAGCACCTGTGGTCAATACCACGTTGCCTGATCTTGGAGTCTCATTCCTCATGAGTCTCTGAAGGTGTTCCAGTGCCTCCTCGTGTGTTCAAGCTTATGCTGATTCCTGTTTGCCGTTTGTGGTTTCCAGACCACTTCTACTCCTCGTGTTCCTAGTGACTTCAGCAGCTGATTCCTATCCGCTGCCTCCGTGTATCTACAGTTACAGATTACTGCAAACTCTTCTGTGTTTCATCGTGACTCCAGCAGCTGATTCCTATCCGCTGCCTCCGTGTGTCTAACAAGTTACAGATCTCTCCAACTCTCCTGTGTTACATCGCTACTGTTCCAGCTGATTCCTGTTAGTTACTTCAGCGTGTCTACAGACTCCTGCTCGTCTCAGCGCTCCAGTCTGCATTCTACCTGCCGTCAGCTGACCCGCTGCCTACTGCTTCTACAGTGTGTCCATTTGTGTCAACTTGCCTGTTAGCATCGAGTCTACGCTCCTCGGCTTCCAGCTCTGCTACATCGCTTCAGCTCTCCCGTGGTCTCCTGCTGTTCAATTCGATATACTACTGCTTCCTGAGTATTTTGTCGTCCTTGCTGGCCTACCTACAGTGCGCTGCACCTACCTGCCGCTTCCATTCTGCAAGGACTTCTCATCTCGTCAGTTCCCTGCCGCTCAGGTATCCCTGCAGCTATCTCTAACAGCCTGCTCATCTGAACCACGGTATGCATACTTCTCATTGACTGTGCTGGTGTATTGCATATCCATCTGGACTGAGTTGTTCTCCTCCGGAGTTTCCATCCTCTGAGACTATTGCTATTATTGACTGTGTTTCCTTTTACTGGACTATTCTAGTGACTTTGTTTATCTGTGCAGTGCTGTTCATTCATTATTATTATTGTGTGCAGTTCAACGTGGGATCAAGTTCAGTGTACCCGTGTAGACTCTGCATTGCATTTATCTCCTCGTGTCCTTCCTCGTATATATATTCAGTGGTACAACTTGCTAGAGGCAAACCACTGATTCCTGTTTCCCTGTGTCACCAGTTGCATATATCCTCTCACTTAAGCAGTGGTACAACTTGCTACACGCAGACCACTGACTTCCCCGTTACCTTCACCTGGATTCCATTCCTTCACTACAGACAGCGGTACAACTTGCTATACGCAGACCGCTGACTTCCACCTCCTAATTACTCCTGGACATTCCTTCTCACTATAGCAGTGGTACAACTTGCCGTGCGCAGACCACTGACTACCCTCACGTGTCCTTGTCCATCCGTATCCTCGTGTTCAGTTACCTATTGTTTACCAGTGCTGCTAGTCATAGACTTTCTGAGCATTCTCTAACCATCTGCTGTTTCCAGTTCATTATCACCCTGCCACCAGAGTATCATATACCAACTCTACTGCTCTGATAAGACCATCAGCGGGTGATACTGGGTAAAGACTCCTAGTGCCCGTGACACTTATATTTTAAGCACACAACCCTTTCTTTCTACTACTGCTATTAGCAAATAATTTCTTGAAAAGGTTGAAGCATTGCTAAGCATTACGGCCAGAGAGGGGAAATGATTCCATAGGACAGTTGTAGCTCATCATTATTCATATCCTGTGATGCTGCTAGTACAGATAGTTGTATTTTTGGGTTGGCGGCACCAAAGGGTGTTTTCACCCTGGGCTCCACTTGGCCTAGAATTGTCCCTGCTGGTAGCACCTACCACAATATAAGAGGCAGATTGACAGTCTGTCTAGCATCTGATGTTAGGACCCAGCATGTCCAGCAGTAGCCTCCTGGGAGCATCATGTGAGAAGCAGGTGTGTGGGTGTACACACATAATCCACTCTCTCGGAATGTCTGGGAGACTCCTGAATTCCGAGTAGGTCTCCCAGACTCATGGGAGAGCAAGCCATTCTCCCGCATCCTGCCCACTTTCTAGTGAAGTGAGTAGGATAGGAGACTCCAGGATGTGCAGTGAATCACATCATTTTGACCCCGCCCCATCCATATCCCGCAATCTTTCTTCCACCTAAAACTGGAAACAAAAAACAGACTTACAAAAAAAAGGTTTTCTTATTAACAAATAAAAGGGCAGCAAATTTTGGCCATGTCCCACCTGACATTCTTCAGTGCTACAGCACTGTTGTCAGTTGTAACTAAAATCACACACAGAGGACTATTTAGTATTAATGGGCCATAGAAAATCATCTATCACCCAATTTAACACTAAAAAGTCACCGGGGCAGGTAAGTGATGCTCAGCTCCATGGCTATATTGGTTGGCAGCAGTTAGAGGACTCTTGCCACTTCACCTGTCAGTACAGGGGCTTCCAGTTCAAGATTGGCAAAAAATAAAATAACAAAGGCATAAAAAAAGGTAAAAAAAAATTAAGCAAATAAAATAAATTGAAAAACAGAAATAAAATGAACTTACTTTTTAAAAAAAGAAATTCCCCATGGGAAAGCTTACCCAGGGCCCCTGGTGACAGCCACAGACGGCGATGGTCTTCACTGCCCAAGGGGCTTTGATAAATAGGGAGAAGCCCTCAATCCATATTCTAGTTCCTTTTTTGTTTGGTTCAATTGAGAATGTGCTGATTCAAAGATTCACTGCCAATTTTGCATAAGACTACTTCCCTTTTAGTTTTTTTGAAACTGATTTATAGGTTCCAAAGTACTTTTTTGCAGTGCAATTGTCTCTTGGTTTTTGTTTTTTTTTCAGTTCCTGACACGTACCATAAAAAACTCAGCTTGTTTTTTATGTTTTTGCTGCGTGACTTTATAACTGTTTTTCCCTTTTCTTCACCCGCCCAGAATTCCCCAGTAGACTTCCTGGAAAGGATCAGCCCACAATATTTAGTATAACTGGGCTATAGCTGATGCAGGCTCATATACAGGGAGGACACAGACTGAAGAGGAAACGGCTCTCTCATTCTCCAGGTACAGTCTGTTTTCTCTCTGATCCCTTTGCAGGGCCTCTTCAGAAACTTTCTGTCTCAGCTGTTCATGTTGTTTTTAGTTTTTTTCACTCCTAACTAAACTGGGTAAACCATAAATTGTGTCTGTATTCATGCATATAACATAGAAGGCACATTATGTAGAGAAATATGATTTTCAACACAAAGCTGAAGTAAGCACAGTCTCATTGACCTCAGTGTTAAGCACATAACAGTAGTTTTCTTTAACTTCTGCTTAATTAGCGAACTAAAAAAGAAAGAAAAAAGTGTTGCATTTGTTATTTTTCCCTGAGGGAAAGGATTAGGAGTGTCTTGTAAGCATGTGCTATATATTACCTAGTGAATAGGGTGATGTGCTGGTATTAACTTAAATTAGACAATAAGTAACACGAACACAGTTTTTTGTGTTTGGAGTTTAAGTCCCCTCATCTGTAGGGAATGTCTAGGAGTCAGCTGCAAGGGTAACGTTTTCCTTTTCGATTAATTATATTCATACTGTTTATTTAAAACTGCTATTTTGAAATGAGATGTAGCTGGAGATGCATTAGTGTGCACCCCTTTCTTAGGCTGGGTACACACTACAGAAAATTTCTCCCGACGCGACATCTTTACAGATTTTCACAACGACTGAAAAAAAAAAGTCCCGATCAGAATGCTGATTCATGTGTACACACTATACATGATTTAAAATGTTCAGTGCGAATACCTTTTATCCTTGCACTTATTTATACCTTAATGATTGAACAATTAATACCTTCTTATCTAAAATAACGACACGGACACCAGATTTAAGTTTGGCAAAAAAGGGGCGTATTTATTTTGTGGAAGAATTTTATTTTAAAACTCTGAATGGCGACGAGAGCGAAGCAGTCAGCTAATGACTAAACTTTAAACCAATACAGCGTAAGGTGAAACAATACCGCTGTCCCAAGACTTTACGGATCCCAAGTCTTTACGATTGGTTGGTACTAAACTTGGCGTCATCGTGACTGCCCCCTTCTGGACTCACATTGTCGCATACGACCGGATATCCTCCGCCCCAGAGGCCAAGAGTCAGGTTACTGCAAAAGGGGCAGTGACGTGCGGCCAATTAAACGGTAGTACCTTCGATTAGTCGCTGACTGCATTGCTCTCCTACCCACTGCGCCTTGTCCTAAGACAAGGACTTAAATTTAGTATAACCAGCTTATGCCGGGCGGGAGGGAGGTATCTGACATCCAGGACAAAGAGAGAGCCAGCCCACAGCTCCCAGGTAATTTATGCCCTCCTGGAAAACCACTCCCCCAGGAGTGATAGGCTGGCTGCCACCAATTGTTTAACCCCTAATGCAGTGCTGATGAAATATAGCACAAAATTTTAATTGCCCTCAGCTTAGGGCTTCACTTAAACTACCGTCAGATCTGTGCTCTACATCTGTCATAACCATCAGCTGAAAAGATGATTACTCTGCACACTCCATAGAGATCTATGGACACTGCCGGTCCTGAGTGCACACACACTGCAGGATTGGAACCACATTGTTCCATCATTGAACGAGATTTCTAGTTCAGTTTAAAAATCAAATGAAACGATATGATGAGCTAACGAACGATAATCGTTCATCGTTGGAGTGTACACACTAATGCAATATCGGGCCGAACGGTCGTTTATTGTGTGATTGGCCTGATTATCGGCTGAAAACCCTGTAGTGTGTACCCAGCCTTAGTTGTATTGCACTCACCCAGTTGAACAAATGGATAACAAGGTGTTAATAGGAAGTGACACTGGGATGTTGCCCAGATAGACTTTGTTATTGAATTTAAGGAGAACATAACAGGCCGTTAATGCCTTTATTGTCTCCTATAAACTAAGAGCTTCTGCTCTGAGCTAAGTACTGTTCCCCTAACTCCTATGTAGTTAGTGCTTTGGTGTTCCTTAAAACTTAAGACACTTTGAGGATAGGAGAATGCAATTATATGTGCTAACACATTAGCCTTTTCTGCTTAATGCAAGGTCAAAGGTCAAAAGTTTAAGCGCCCCTAAACATATCATTGTAGCTCACCAGAGGCATTTTAGTAGCACTTTTAGTTCAATAAGATAACCTATACTTGCCCACTCTCCAGGATGTCCCGGAGGTAAAGAATACAAAATTGGTAAGTATGAGATAACCTAATTTCATCCTTAGGGGCACCTATTTCTCTAATACCTGTACATGAATATATAAATACATATGTAAACCATATTTATGTAAATGCATGAAATATACATGAGTAAAAGTTGTTCTCCATTTCTTATTATGCAGCTTTTCTGCCCCCCCCTCCGTCAAATAAAACTCACTATTATGTATGAATTTCATATACATGTGTAATTATGGCTTGTATGTGTAAACAGAGTCAAAACCAAAATGCCAAACAGACCCAGAGGAACAGTTGAGACCCCATGAGGTCTTCGGTGAGGTACTGATTTAGGCCCCCCAATTCTCCAATTCATTCTTGTATAAATGTCTCTCCCAGACAAACTTGACACTGGTATATTTTTTTTTAAGTTATCATTTCTCCATATTATCATCACTTGCACCTCCTCTCTAATTCTTGTGTCTCTCTCATCACCAACCTTCCGTCATTTAACTCCTTTACCACCCCTGTTTATAATCCCACCCTTCTTTCATCATGACCCCCAGCCCCAGCACCCCATATATGCAGACTGCAGTGGAGCAGGCCAGTGACAGTTGGGTAACAATCAGTTCCCTCTGATGAGGATGCATCTGAGCTCTATATTCAGGGGGAACTTACGGTCACACATCAGTTCCCTCTCGAGTGCAGAGTTTCAGGAACATAGTGCACAGAGGGGAACTGATACTGACACCTCTCTCTACGCTTTTGTATTTGGCTTCCAGAATGAGAGTCACGCAGGTCACTCAGTGTTATCAATATACCATGTGGTGCCGGGCCGGCTCTTAGGCTCACTCCAGTGACATGGACATCACAGTCCTGAGGAGAGGATATCAGTTCTACATATGCACAGAACCGAATATTTAAGTAATGCCAAAGTGCACCTGGGAGTATGATAATAGCCAAGCACAGTAGTGCACCCTAAACTACAAAGTAAGCAGTACATTAATGCGAAAAAACCCATATTACTATTAACCTCCATTAAATAAATCCATGTTGACCAGCATACCAAATTAATACAATACTTTATGTAGCAATAAAAATCTGTAAAATGAATACTAATCTCCCCTCTCGTCCAATCAAATAAAAAAAAAAATACAAGAAGTGTTACAGTTATTCAACAAGTGCAGCAATCGCTCTTAGCTGCCAAGAAAACAAAAATAAATAAGCACAATTATGGTGTCCATTTTGTTGAAGATCATAAAAATTTAAGCAGATTCACACAAAAACGAGTCTTAGAATGCAGATGAAATGCTATAGTTTATCCTATAAAGGCACTAACAAGCGTTAGCCTCCTTCTAACACACACTTTGATTCAAGTGGGTGGGTGGGTTTCTGGGCAACAGAAAACCACCCTACGTGTGGCCCACTAGTACACTAGAGTTGACATGTCAGTATGTGTCATTGTAGTTAATATAACAGGTCATTTGAAAGGGGTAATCAATTTAAATTAGTCCTCCACTGTTATACAACTATAAGGTTATGGAACGCTCTAAGGGCCTGAGTCACTAAGGAACGTGCCTGCCGATTTTGTGTGTATCGTCTGCACAATCACTCTGCACATTCTCAGAATCGGACTATACACAACACAACTCAGCCACGTCCAAGTCATCTTCGAGCCTAAACAACACTTACTACAGCCAACGATTTCGGGGGGTGAGGGAAGTGCGTGGGGGGGGGGGCAAAGGTGGATGTACATAGGCAATGTACAGTTAGGCCGTTCACGTCAAACTCAGATGCACACAGAAGTACGCTGGTTTTCTGACGTATCTCTTTCACCAGCTAGAGGTCAAGTCTAATTCCTGAGTCTTAGCTATGTCAGTATCGTATGCATGCTATAACCAGTATCTACAAGTCTTAGCTATGTCAGTATCGTATGCATGCTATAACCAGTATCTATAAGTCTTAGCTATAAGTCAGTATCGTATGGTCTGCAATCGGGAGCAAAAATGTCTGTTATGTACGGTAGATATTAAGTTCACCCTAATAAATGTTTATCAAGTAAAAAAACAAAACATTTTTAAAAAAATGTCCATGTCTAATCCTAAATGACTATAATATTGACAGGTAACATTAATTGAATGTATTTTTTTTTTCTGTGCGTGCTTTTGAGATTTTATATTCCATTGTTTGTCTCTTCCCATATTTAGCACTGACTTTCTGAATGAACTAACCTGAGTGAAGTTAATTAATTTATTTAATAGACTTGCTTTGCGTCAATCCTTTAATTAATCCACAAAAATAATTCCCGTATATAAAACTGACTAGAGATCAGAGACGATATATTGGAATTTTGTGAAAATTGAACGTCGTGGTGGAAAAGGTCATTTCACTGAGGAGCATAATTGTGGTGATACACCCTCTAAATTCTGCTTTTACTTCCCCATTCCGCACTTTGCTGAATGTATAGTCTAACAATGAAGGTGCGGCTATGATGGTGTCACTTCATTCTGCTCTGTGGTGTAGTTGGGGTATACAATATAATTTTGGGTAGGACAAAAAAAATAGGGGAAATTCCAAGCAGAACGTGTTAGGCCAAATACCACTAGAGAAATGTGTGAAATTCCATCCAAAATGCGGACTGAGACGTATAAAAACCTGCCAGCATCTATTATTACTGTCATTGGTATTGTAACTTAGGATGACAATCATAGGGGTACACGGGATAATAACATTATCTTAAAGGAGTTGTCCATCGAGGTGACTATTTGTCTGTTCATGCAAGGTCTTAAATTGTACTAAATCTTTCTGTTCTGTCTTCCTTATGCTTTCTCTTTTGCTACATCTCTATACCTTCAGACAGAGCTGTTCATTTTGTAGTCTTATGATACAACACAAAGCTGCTTTCTGCATACAGTTGTGCCCAATGGAGATAGCAGAGCTGTGTTTTATTACAGGGCAAAAACAGTTGTTTTCGTGAAATTGACATGTAAATTAACTATAATAAATAGGCCCCAAAAGATCTTACCGTACTGTACTTACACAGATGATTCTTAAAAGGAATGTACAGTAATTAGTTCCAGATGTATGCTTTAGCTGTACATGCAGTTTGGGATTTCCTAGTTCTTTGTTCTCTCTCTGTAATATATGACTACACTGCATCTGGCTTATTGCAACAGAAACCTGACTGAGATATTGATAGGTTCTTAGTGGCAGCACGGTGGCTCAGTGGTTAGCACTTCTGCCTCACAGCACCGGGGGCATAAGTTCGATTCCTGACCATGGCCTTATCTGTGTGGAGTTTGTATGTTCTCCCTGTGTTTGCGTGTGTTTCCTCCGGGTGCTCCGGTTTCCTCTCACAATCCACAAACATACTAGTAGGTGAGTTGGCTGCTATTAAAATGACCCTAATCTGTGTGCATGTATGTTAGGGAATTTAGACTGTAAGCTCCAGGGGATTGGTGTGAGTGAGTTCTCTGTACAGCGCTGTGGAATTAGTGGCGCTATATAAATAAATGATGATGATCTCAAAAGAACAAGACCCCTGGCCCCATAACCAAGCTTGCCATACACATAGTTGTTTCTTTCAAACCTCGCACATACACTCACTCAGTATAAAGTTACAAGTAACACAGATAAGAGTCAGTTTACCATATACCTGCAGATTGTATTCACTTTTATCACTGCATCACAGTGTATGACACTCCTAGTCACCATTCCCTTCCAAAAAAGTCTGGTACAGATCTATGTATTGTAATTTGTGCTGATTTATTGGCCAAGTGAGTTAAATGATACAGTAAAGACGGCTGCGTCTGTATGCTACTATTAATGTCTCAACATTTTACATTTAACAAATAAGTTGCTATAAATGAATGAAAAATAATAACAATTATATGTAATTGTGTTTGAGTGTTGTGACCTGGGCCTCGGTTTCCAGGGCCTCAAGAATATCTACAACCCTCATCTATTGTCATGTGTGTGCTCAGTGCAACGATGACTTCTCGTATCTTTATTGATTTATTAATAAGCAATGTCTTACCAGGGCCGTCTTTCCCATTGGGCACAACGGGCAGGTGCCCGGGGGCCCTGCAGCCCAGGGGGGGCCGTCAGAGGCAGCGCAAGAAAAAAAAAAAAAAACCTGAAAAAAAAAAGATGAAAATACTTACCTTGCAGTCAGCTGGTGATCCGGCTCCCTCCCTCCCTGGTCTCCTCCTCCGTGCGGCGCTCGCAGTGCATGTCGGGCGTGACGTCATCACGCCCGCCTGACATCCATTGCGGAGCGCGACGGTGGAGGAGACCAGGGAGGAAGCCGGATCACCAGCTGACCGCAAGGTAAGTATTTTCATCTTTTTTTTTTCTTGCGCTGCCTCTGACGGGATCCCCTGGGCTGCAGGGCCCATATATATAATCACTTTTTTTTATATATATATATATATAGGGGCCCCGGTGCACGGCTTTGCCCGGGGGCCCAAAATGTTGTTAAGAGGGCCCTGTGTCTTACTAAAGTTAAAGGTGTAGCCGTTTAGTATGAGGAGATCACATCCAAGCCAATGGGCATTTCCAAGAATGTTCCCACTGAGGGCAAACTTAAACTATAGCGGCATCCTACAAGCCATTTTGTGTCTGTTTCTACTGTGTAGGTTAATAGTTCACTAAATAATAGTTCAGGATTAATATTATAATGGTTTATAATCCAATGTATCTGAACGGCACAGGCCCTGCTCTTCTTGAACCAATAGGCTGAATTTTTGAGTTTATCGCGCAGTAGGTATAGGTGACAATTCCACAATTCTTCAATTATGTATTATATTATAATGGCTTATTCAATACGATTAATTATTCAATTTTCACGAAGTTGTCATTATTCTTATCTTTCTGCAGTATAATGATTTTCTACCTCCTGCTCCTTGTTCTTCCACTGGTGAAAGCTGATCATTATCGGGATGATACACTGGATGCTGAGTGGGAGCAATGGAAGAGAACGTATCAGAAGCAATACAATGGGAAGGTAATGTCTTATTTAGCAGTAGAAGTCATTGCTTTTTAATGTCTGCAGTGTGACTGTGGACATTGTGAATGTCAACAATCACACTGTCCACAATTTTAAGCTGTCACCAGAATGGAAGTGTTGGCGTTCAGTTTGCCGATATTTCCATTGACGGAAATGTGACCGCATTCCATATGCAGCAGGTGATCTGATTGTCGGTGACTCCTAACCAATCAGCTGCTGCATAGAATGACAAAGCTTGGGGTGTGAATCCCTCAACCAGGCCCACTAATGTAACCTTTCTGCAAGCTCTGGCTCAGACACTGAAGTACTGGAGATGGAACTTAGGGAATAACCACCATAAAGGGCTACATGGGGAGTGCTAGCTAAGTACCAGTGATCGTCTAAAAGTGGACAACCTATATCATTGTCATAATTTATTTATTTATATAGCACCACTAATTCCTCAGCGCTGTACAGAGAACTGACATCAGTCTCTGCCCCAATAGAGCTTGCAGTCTAAATTCCCTAACATACATACAGGCTATGGACAATTTAATGACAGCCTATTACCTACTATTATGTTTTTGGATTGTGGGAGTAAACCCACGCCAACACGGGGAGCAGGGCCGTCTTTCCCATAGGGCACAATGGGCAGGTGCCCGGGGGCCCTGCAGCCCAGGGGGGCCCGTCTGAGGCAGGAAAAAAAAAAAAACCTGAAAAAAAAAGAAGAAAATAATTACCGTGCTGTCAGCTGGCGATCCGGCTCCCTCCATGGTCTCCTCCTCCGTCGCGCTTGCAGTGCATGTCGGGCGTGATGTGATCACGCCCGCCCGACATCCATTGTGGAGCGCGACGGAGGAGGAGACCATGGAGGGAGCCGGATCGCCAGCTGACAGCACGGTAATTATTTTCTTCTTTTTTTTTCAGGTTTTTTTTTTTTTCCTGCCTCCGACGGGCCCCCCTGGGCTGCAGGGCCCATATATATAATCATTTTTTTTTTTTGTATATATAGGGGCCCCGGTGCACTGCTGTGCCCGGGGGCCCAGGATGTTCTTAAGAGGGCCCTGACGGGGAGAACATACAAACTCCACACAGATAAGGCCATGGTTGGGAATCAAACTCATGACCCCAGTGCTATGAGACAGAAGTGCTAACCTCTAAACCACCATGCTATAAACCCTTGATCTAAATATACAGCACTATCATACATACATAATTTGTTAAATACAAAAAAAGTACAAGTTTAAAAAAATAAAATAAACGTAAAACAAATATAACTTGTTGTAAATGCAACATGAATCAATAACAATTCATCACCATCATCATCTATTTATATAGCACCACTAATTCCGCAGCACTGTACAGAGAACTCATGGAGATCAGTCTCTGCCTCATTGGAGCTTACAGTCTAAATTCTCTAACACAGAGATAGACTAAGGTCAATTGTAATAGCAGGCAATTAACCTATTAGTATGTTTTTGTAATGCGGGAGGAAACCGGCTCACCCGGGAGAAACCCATGAAAACACGGGGAGAACAAACACAATTGGTGTTGTATGTGTTGCCATCTAGACACACCCCATTGCAGCGCCTGTGATATGTACAGTAAATTAAATAAAGTGCAATTGATTTAATAAATAATAATATGATAGTTTCCAATACCTAACAAGAGTAGTAAGGAAATAATAGTAAATGTTTGCAGCAATTACTGACACTTAATTACTGAGATTTAAAGTACACCTGGGAGGCAGCCATATGTCAGCCCCACAAATATTCTGCCTGTCACCTTCACTAGAAATAAGCAACATAACAAAGGCTGTGCCTCATGCCCGGTGGTAGTCATATTTCTGATGGTAGAAATACCGACGTATTTGACCTCATGCCTCCTGAATGTCCACTGTGTGTAGGTGACAGGAACACTTTAATTTCACATCAATCAGTGGAATGTAACAGAAGAGACAGACAGACAGGAGGTAAGTCAGATTATATGCTTAAATGTTATGAGCATATCTCAAAATCTTTCTGCTCTGCACACTGGATATTGAACAACTGTGGTAGCAGTAAGGAGATTAAGAGGTCAGGAATTCCAGAAACGTCCAGCAATTGGAACGCAGATATTCATAATTAAATAAGCTCCAGGAGTGACAAGGATGGAGAAAAAAAACTTTCCTGAGGCACACCTGCCAATAGTCTCGATTGTCGTGGGACCGTCCTGATTTCCACTGGTTAATGAGGTGTGGCCTACATGAGAATAACTAGAAATGGGTGTATCACGGGTGGATCAGACATTGGAAGGTTTAGGGCATGGGAGGTATACATAAGGGTCAGGGCAAGGGAGGTATACATAAGGGTCAGGACAAGGGAGGTATACATAAGGGTCAGGACAAGGGAGGTATACATAAGGGTCAGGACAAGGGAGGTATACATAAGGGTCAGTATGAGGTATAGCAGACACATAAACAGGAGCAGCAGAGATATACGTAGCCTCTGAAATACAGAACATCTATTTTGGTAGCAGATATTTTACAGACACTAAAAAGCATTTGAGCTGACGATTTGATTCACCTGTATTCTCTCCTCTTTCACAGCATGATGAACTCTTGAGACGTCTGATCTGGGAGAAAAACTACAAATTAATCTCCACCCATAATCTAGAGTATTCCCAGGGGCTGCACACCTATGACTTGGCTATGAACCGCCTAGGAGACATGGTGAGTTACTGTCATGAAGAGGGGGCAGGGGGTAGAGTTCAAATGTCTTAAAGGAACGCACACTTGGGAGAAATATGTAAATGGCTCAAACAGATAGGGGGTCCTATTTATGAGCCTCCAAAGAGGTTTTATTCTGCAGTTTTGGGGGGATTACTGCATTTAAAGGTAAAGAGGCTATTTATTATTAGAGGATCTCCAATATCTGCGGCGGTCCGATCCTCTTCAATCGCAAATGCAAAAGTTCTGAGCTTGACCCCTACAGGGGCATTGGTCATTCTATCCTATGGGGAGAGCACCGCAGGAAAAGAATCTATGGATCCCTCAAGGTCAGGCTAAGTGCTCCTCCCCATCGCAAATTTGCAAAGACCTGTAAGTAAAGTGATTGCCATCACTTTACTGTAGACTATTTGCTGGTCCCGGCTGAAGAAGTTTTATAAATAGTAACATTAAGTAATTTATGATTGAAATAGGGAAATGATAATCAATGCGACATAAATGTAATGGGTCATAAATAGAACCTCTTCGTATGGTATATAAAGAAAATATTGCAGAAAACAGTGGAAAAAAACACTGCTATCAAACTGTAAGCAAGAGTAATACCAAGTGGTTTTTTTTTTGTTATATTTTTTGCAAAACACAATGCTTTTTTTTCTAGGTTTATTCTCTGTGATTATTTTTTTTACTCTGAGGCTTTTATATTATTAAAGCAGGGTTGTTATTTTAGTTGTGTTACTCTTGAACATGACACAGAAATGCTTTATAAACACAAAAATATCAAAGGAAAACAGCAGCGCTAATCTGTGCCATATCTAAGGACATTTCATTTACTGAGTGTATGATAAATTGGTCATGTATTTAGTGAGTAATGATATGCTGGTCATTTGACTTGCTGGGTATGCTGTGCTGGTCAATTCACTTGCAAAATATGATATGCTGATCATTTGCTGGGTATAAAATTCCAGTCACTGATGGGTATTTTATGTTGTTAATTGTCTGTATATAACCCTATGTTAGTGTGCTGTGAAGTAAGCAAATATTTGTTTAGCTAAATACAGATATAGACATGCCTAAGGGTTTACACACACCCAAAAACATTTGCATTTCCATTATTAAAAGGAATGTTAGCGCAGAAATCCATTCAGGAATCGCACAAGGTATGCTCACTAAGAGATTTTGGATTTCACATCCTACCTCACTGAGAATGAGCTGTACTGTATTATACTACTTTGTTTTTACAACTGATCTACTATTCTTGTAAATTAGAAAGGATTAATTTTTGCAGAATTATCCTAATCCCATTTGCACCAGAGCATACATGATACTCTTGTAGGCACTATGCAACACCTAGGAAACATGTAATTGGTGGAAAGTAGGATCATCATTATTTATTTATCATCACTAATTCCGCAGCGTTGTACAGAGGATATTTGTCCATCACTTCAGTCGTTTCCCCATTGGAGCTTACAGTCTAAATTCCCAATCACCCACACTAGGGTCAATTTTGATAGCAGCCAATTAACTTACTAGTATGTTTTTGGAGTGTGGGAGGAAACTGGAGCACCTGGAGGAAACCCACGCAAACATGGGGAGAACATACAAACCACACAGATAAAGCCTAGGTTGGGAATTGAACTAATGACACCAGTGCTGTGTGGCAGAGGTGCTATAAATGGAGTACTACTCTATAAATTGTTATGGTACAGCTCCAAGCTTCATCCCCAGTTTCTTTTCTTTCCAGACCAGTGAAGAGATTGTGAGGACAATGACTGGACTCAAAGTTCCAACACAAGATAGAGCCATGAACATCACGTCTGAGAAGGATGAGGAACTGGTAGCTCTCCCCGACTCTATTGACTATAGGAAAAAAGGCTATGTGACACCAGTCAGGAACCAGGTAATATGACAAAGGCAACTATATCTATTATTTAAAATATAGTATATTTATATCACTGTGTTGTGCTGTGTGATGCCTCTGGATTTGCTTGGAGCTCAAGTGAAATGTAGTCGGAATAATATTAACATTCTAGATTTAATAGTTTAGTAGATTGACCTGTTCTAATAGATATCCTCCAGCCTCTTGTGGTGACTTGGGGCTAGATTTACTAAGCTGCGGGTTTGAAAAAGTGGGGATGTTGCCTATAGCAACCAATCAAATTCTAGCTGTCATTTTGTAGAAAGTACTAAATAAATGAAAGCTAGAATCTGATTGGTTGCTATAGGCAACATCCCCACTTTTTCAAACCCGCCATTTAGTAAATATACCCCTTGGTGTCTAAAGTGGACAAACATAGCTTGGGAAACTTTTACGTCTGAAGGGTCACAATCAGTTTCAGAAAATGTATAATCACATGATTAAATTCACAGGATAACGCCATTCAGCAGCCAACACAGTAGAAGATACAGAACATTGTCATTAACATTGGGAACTTTTATTGAAACTCAGTTTTATTGTTTTATAATTAAAACCTAAAGCTGAGTTTTAATTTAACTGGTAATTCCACTCACATAGTATTTGTGTAATTAAAATGAATATGCTGAGATAATGGCTGATATTTCAAATAGGACTTCTGTCTGAAAACATCTGTTAAAGTCAGGAAAACAAAGTCAAAGCCATTTGACAGATGTATTGTTTATACCTGACCTTTTTGGCAACATCTGTAACCATAGAAACAATCAGTGCTGTTGTTTCCTTTCTTACAGATGTTGTCCAGAAAGGTCAGATATCCATGACCTGTCAAATGGCTATGACACAATGTGTTTCCGTTTTCGACATGCCATGTAAAGCAGAAGTCTTTTTGTTCTCATTGAACTGATCTGACTATTAGAGGACGTTGTACCAGTTTAGGGGTCACACCCACGGCTGTATCGGCTCAATTGCCCAATTTGGACAACAATATTTTCACCTGTGTGTTCATGACACAATGTAGCACTCACAAGGTCAACATAAGGAGTAATCTGATCTACAAGCTCTATAGCCATGTTCTGTTTTAGTATAAGATGCCAATAAGGAGAGAGGAACAGTGTCCATATTGGGAGAGGAACATGAAGACCAGTGGACATCCATTACTCAAACTTAAATGCAGAGAGAGAAAAAGATGTGTCATTACATTCAGTACATTAGGTTACATTACATCATTACATACAGGGATAATAACCCAACTGTATTACTTTTCTTTCTTGATTTCCCATTAAGGGTTCCTGTGGGTCTTGTTGGGCTTTTAGTTCTGTGGGAGCTCTGGAGGGACAGCTCAAGAAAACAACTAAAAAAATAGTGGTACTCAGCCCACAGAACTTGGTAGACTGTGTCAAGAAAAATGACGGATGTGGAGGAGGCTACATGACCAACGCTTTTGAGTATGTGCGAGATAATAAAGGCATCGACTCTGAAGCAGCGTATCCTTATGTTGGAGAGGTAAGTTATTCTAATACAATAATTGTGGTGTAAGAGATGTTGTTGTGTACGTATGGGTAATCACCTAGTCCATGAATGATGATCCTTTATTGGAGGCCCAGAATGCATACAAGACAACCTAGGCAAGATGACTGGATTTTAGAAATGGTTAGTGTTTGTTGCTTTTAATTCCCTACAGCAGTGGATCCCAAACTTTCTCAGCTCGAGGCACCCTTAGGCTCTCCATAATTTTTTTCAAGGCACACCTAAGCAAAAATAATTACCAAGTAGTCCCCTGTCTTGCTTATCACCTGCCCTGGCCGCGGCACCCCTTTGAGATCACTACGGCACCCCAGGGAGCCGCGGCACACAGTTTGGGAACCACTACCCTACAGTCTGAAAGTCATTGTGTGGACAATTATACAGCAAACCGTCGACTGTCATTTATCTAATACTATAACACCATCTAAAATCCATACAGGCTAAGTAGTATAAGACCTAAATAAAACACAGGAACAAACTTGAGCATCTTAGGGCCCAATCAGTCCTGCTATATATTGAGTTTAGCAGCAGTCTGATTTAGCAGCTATTAAAAGTAAAGCTGGGTACACACTACACTGTTTTCGTCCAATAATCGGCTCAAACAGCCGACATACGACCGCTCGTTCAAAAGTCGGGTCAGTGTGTGTAGTGACTCGATGGTCGAAAGTCTGCCCAAATGGACGATTGTCGCCTCATTTGGTTGGTCGTACCGTTTAATATTTTCATTCCAATCTCGATTCCGCTGTGCAGTGTGTATAAACTTCTGACCGATCCACAACAGTGAGTACGAAATTACAGTCATTGCTCATGACAACATGGCTCTAAAAAGTCGCTAAAGGGACGTCCGCTCTTCCCTTTATCGTCCTAAACAAGGCTAGTGTGTATGCAGTCCATGGACCGAGCGGTTGGTTGAAATTTCTGTAGTGTTACCCAGCTTTAGTTAGTCAGTTGCAGTGTTGGGTATTGTTCTGTTTTGGAACAGTTCCAGAGAATGGCAGTGACATTAGCTAGAGTAGAGTTTTAGTACATCTTGTATGCTTATATCACACAAAATATCTCTTTGGATTTTGTTGTTGTTTAACAATCATGTGTGTTCTGTAATAGGATCAGACCTGTAACTACACTACAGCTGGGAAAGCAGCCAAATGTAAATCTTATAAAGAAGTGCAAAAGGGCAGCGAGAAAGCATTGAAGAAAGCAGTGGGGACGATCGGGCCCGTGTCTGTGGGGATTGATGCCAGCCTCTCCAGCTTCCAATTTTATAGTAAAGGTATGTATAAATACTGTCTGCTAATAATGTATGAGGGGTGTTTGTATTTATATGTTATATAGAAAATGTAACTATATTAAGAACACTGTCAAGCCTCTATTATCTCTTGTGAATATAACATTTTATTACATTATATTGTGTACTAATAGGGTAATGTGGCTGTCGTTGACAAGCTGCATCTCTGCGCGGATGTTAGGTATATGTATACGCATTTGTACACCTGACATATGCCTGCCGCAAAATACTGCTGTCCTGTATGTTGGATGTACGGTGAGATATGTGCAACTAAACATACACACATAAGACCACAATTTTTGCGACGTCATTTTTATGTGCACGTTCCAGGCACAAAACGCGTCACACTCTAAATGAGGCCCAAGATTATAATATGCGGTGTAAAAATGAACTACTCTTTGACTGGAGGCTTCCCCCTGTTATGACCAAGCCAGAACTTTTACTTTTGGAGGGCAACTGTTTGTTTCCATTATTGTTTTTTTGTTATAAAAATTACATTTAATATTTGGTAGAATATTGTGTGTCATTACATCTAATCCAATCACTCCCTCTACATGGGCTACCTATGCCAGCTCTGTGGCACACACACTATTTACCATGAGAAAGTATGGATAGGGTTACCACTTCTTTTTTTAATATACAAATCAAGGACTGCTCATAACTTACAGGTTGTTGCTGCTCACTACTAAGAGATTTTGTATCTCACTAATAACAAGGCAATGTATGAAAGAGGAGGACCGATAAAACATAGTTTTCTTTTAAAAGAACATAACATGACACTATTAGTAGTAATCAAATTAAAAGAGATTTTTATTTTAGTATATTTAAAATATAGCAAAGTGAAGACTGGTTTCAAGAAGTGGAGACCAGTAGAAATATCGGGTAGGGTACACTTTTTCGATACCGATATAGGCGACAGTGACTAGTGCAACATAAAAATTCCGAAGACTAACAGAGATCAGGGAACTGTCATAGTCATGAGTATTGTACAGGAAGATACAATTATTGAAATTAGCCTTTATATGGCACCACAAGAGGTCCGCATCGGCGTACAGATTACAAGCAATAAGACCGTACAAGTTATAACAACACAGAACAATAAATGAGTAACACTATAAATCGTAAAGCTCCCAGCAAAGCTGGTAGTATGCAGTTACAGGAAGGATGGAAAGGGAGGGGGGAGCAGGGTAAATATGGCACAAACTAAGAATCTGTGCCCAAAAGTGTGGGCACAGCTAACAGGTAAGGAGCTAACGAGAGAGGTGCAATGATATGCAGGAGTAGAGTCAAGGGCGGAAAGCCTGAGGAGGAGGTGGGCAGTGTAGTTGGAACAGAAGTAATAGGTAATGAGACAGGAGGGAAGAGGGCCCTGCTCGTAAGAGCTTACAACCTAAAGGGAGGGCAAACAGACAACAGGCACAAGGGGGAGTTGGCAAAGGAGATCTGGGGAAAAAGTGATTTGCTACAGAAAAAAATTTGGTCTCTTTGAATTGTGCAATCCTGCAATATAACTGTCTCACATCAGCTTCAGGCGATTGAGCTTCTCCATAGAATTTAATAGAATAAACGATAAATTGCTCATTCTGGAAATCATAATTTATTCTAGGCAGGGAAAGCTTGTTCTCATGAGATTAATCGCATAAAGTTGTGCAAAGTTCTATTGTGTTTCTTTTTTTTAAAACAATTAATCTAATGAGATTCAATGGTAGAGACTGGCCCTAGTACTGTTCAGTGAAGGATTAAGACTGTCTTGGGACTTAGACCTCTTAAAATGAGCTCATGACTACAGATATCGCAGACAGCAAAATACACTTTCCAATTTAATATCCTAGTTAACAACATGGAAGTTGAAAGGTATATTGAGGATGTAAATTGTGTAATACTCCGTGAGATGCTGTACAGTGTAAGGAGGTGAATTTGTACTTTATCAGGCCAAGGCTATTCTCTCCACGGGTTCGCTTCTTTTGATTTTCTTAACACCAGAGAGGTAACGAGGGTTAACCACAAAAATAAAGATGACAGCAATATCTTCCAAAATAGTTTTACTTTCTTCAGGAGGGCCCCTGATATAAATTTGGTAATAACGTAGCAAATTAATGTCAGTTTCAAACCATTCACATAGGACTAAAAATTCATGTTCACAAAACAAGTAACAAATTTATACTTGTGGAACTTTGCATCCCCGGGCGTTTCTGTCAAAATAAATCATTAACCCTTGCATAAATAATTGGATAACATTAACTGATGCATTAATTACCATTGTCTGTACACATCAATAACATTCGGATTTAATAATCCAACACGGTATAGATACGGATTTGTCAAGATAGCCTTAAAATCCAGTTTATATGCAAATTACTGCGCAGTAAATGTCACCCTAAGCATTTAATCCCCATTACATAATTCAGTACTCTTCTGTAGAGGTGGTACATGTGACGAGTTGTCCCTAATTGTTAAGTTACTTAGCGTTGCGGCTGATTGGGCGTAAGTAAAACCCTGCAGCTTGAGGGGAGTTTAATTTGTCTACAATTTAGAACTGTCTGTGTCACACAGACTAGGGGGTATATCAACTAAACTGCAGGTTTGATAAGGTGGAGATGTTGCCTATAGCAACCAATCACATTCTAGATGTCATTTTGCAGAATGTACTAAATAAATGTTAACTAGAATCTGATTGGTTGCTATAGGCAACATCTCCACTTTATCAAACCCACATTTAGTAAATATAACCCATAGGTGCTTTTAAGATTGCAAAGTTTTTTGTTTATTATTTTGTGTCCTGGGGTAGCTTTCTATTTTTAAGTCAATGAGAAACGTGCAATTTAATATTTAAAGGCTTGGAGAGAAGACCTCTTTACTGCAGGTGTTAGTGACCCTGGGGATTTGGTTGCAATATCTGTAATTCCTCAATTCTGACACTTTTCATCCAACTACATAGAGGCTTTTAACAGTTCAGTCCTGAATTATCTATAGCGGGTAACAGTTGTAATTGTCTACTTCCTAAAAAGATTGGAATGAGTCATTTAGGGTAAAGTCTCTGACTGATTAAATACACTGATGTTGCATTAAACAGATCTGCACATAATATTATGGGATACCTGGCTCTTTACTGACAGTCGTGGGCTGCACTCTGTGGCTGAGATTCTGCAGCAGGGGAAGGGAATTCCCTTCTAACTTCTCAGCACAAGTCCTGGTGCTCTTGTGCTCACTGCTGGGGGTACTCAGCTGCCTGTCCCTGTGCTCTCAGCCTCTCTCCTCAGACATCCAACATGGAAGTTTTTCACCTCAGATTTTTAAACATGGAATTTTCCCACCAAAATTCAGCTGCTGTTCAATCAGCCTCAGGGGTCACATGACCAGTCAGTCTCAGTGGTCACATGTCCAGTCAGTCTCAGTGGTCACATGTCTAGTCAGTCTCAGGGGTCACATGTCCAGTCAGCCTCAGTGGTCACATGTCTAGTCAGTCTCAGTGGTCACATGTCCAGTCAGCCTCAGTGGTCACATGTCTAGTCAGTCTCAGTGGTCACATATCCAGTCAGTTTCAGTGGTCACATGTCTAGTCAGTCTCAGTGGTCACATGACCAGTCAGTCTCAGTGGTCACATGTTCAGTCAGGCTCAGGGGTCACATGTCCAGTCAGCCTCAGTGGTCACATGTCTAGTCAGTCTCAGTGGTCACATGTCTAGTCAGTCTCAGTGGTCACATATCCAGTCAGTCTCAGTGGTCACATGTCTAGTCAGTCTCAGTGGTCACATGACCAGTCAGTCTCAGTGGTCACATGTCCAGTCAGGCTCAGGGGTCACATGTCCAGTCAGTCTCAGTGGTCACATGTCCAGTCAGTCTCAGTGGTCACATGTCCAGTCAGTCTCAGTGGTCACATGTCCAGTCAGTCTCAGTGGTCACATGTCTAGTCAGTCTCAGTGGTCACATGTCTAGTCAGTCTCAGGGGTCACATGTCCAGTCAGTCTCAGGGGTCACATGTCCAGTCAGGCTCAGTGGTCGCATGTCCAGGCAGTCTCAGTGGTCACATGATCAGTCAGCCTCAGGGGTCACATGATCAGTCAGTCTCAGTGGTCACATGTCCAGGCAGTCTCAGTGGTCACATGATGAGTCACCCTCAGGGGTCACATGATCAGTCAGCCTCAGGGGTCACATGACCAGTCAGTCTCAGTGGTCACATGTCTAGTCAGTCTCAGTGGTCACATGTCCAGTCAGTCTCAGTGGTCACATGTCCAGTCAGTCTCAGTGGTCACATGTCTAGTCAGTCTCAGTGGTCACATGACCAGTCAGTCTCAGTGGTCACATGTCCAGTCAGGCTCAGGGGTCACATGTCCAGTCAGTCTCAGTGGTCACATGTCCAGTCAGTCTCAGTGGTCAAATGTCCAGTCAGTCTAAGTGGTCACATGTCTAGTCAGTCTCAGTGGTCACATGTCTAGTCAGTCTCAGGGGTCACATGTCCAGTCAGTCTCAGGGGTCACATGTCCAGTCAGGCTCAGTGGTCGCATGTCCAGGCAGTCTCAGTGGTCACATGATCAGTCAGCCTCAGGGGTCACATGATCAGTCAGTCTCAGTGGTCACATGTCCAGGCAGTCTCAGTGGTCATATGATAAGTCAGCCTCAGGGGTCACATGATCAGTCAGCCTCAGGGGTCACAGTCAGTCTCAGGGGTCACATGACCAGTCAGACTCAGGGGTCACATGTCCACTCAGACTCAGGGGTCACATGTCCACTCAGATTCAGGGGTCACATGTCCAGTCAGAGCCCCCTCCCCCTTCTTCTTCTGTGCAGACTTCTAAAACCAATGTTTTAACTGAGCTATTGACAATTAGGTTAGAGAAAAGGCCAAACACAACTGATATAAATCCAAATACAATTACTATAAAATTAATTTGTTATTGGCAAAACATACAATATTAAACTCAAAATCCATTGACTATATCCTTGTATATTTTAAAGTAACACAAGTCGATTAAATGTGTATGTGGCCAGTGGCATAGGTACCGCCACACATACAATCAGTTTCCATAAGCAATTACAACAGATAATATAGGTAATTACAGCAAATTATGCAGTGATATAAATAAATCTAAATGTACACACATATGTTTCTATGTGTTTCCATATATATATATATATATATATATATATATATATATATATATATATATATATACATACACACCCCGGGGGTACTCAGCATTTGGTTGGGGTATCACAAATGGACATGAGTAAGATGATAGAACCAGTAAACCCTCTCCAAACATTTTTTCAAGTCACCTCTATCACCTTCAATACATTCCTGTCTCCTCAATGCTGCACAGAGTTTCAGTGGGAAGCCCTGCTGGAGTAACATTGTTACACCACCACAATGAAGAGCCCATTTGCATGTAAGCCGACCAGTTTAGAAATCTTGTCTCTCTGTCAGTCTTTATTTCAGAAGATGCAGCGGGAATCACTATAGCTCCAATGCAGGACATCTGTGATGGAATCTGTAGTGCTTAATGACAACTGCCATCCGAATAGTTTGTATTTAACACAAGGATGTCATTAAACAGTGCAGATTCCATCAGAGGAGTCCTGCTATGAACAATTGTGATCTCTGTTGGCCCGTTCTGGTGTAAAGACCAGAGAGGGAACAGACATTCAACCACATCTGTCTTGAACTTGCACATTATAGCAATGTTATGGTGGAATAACAATGACACCCTGCACAACCAGGAAATAGGGGGCAGGGGGTATTTATGGTGATTGGTGATTGAATGAACATTTATTTTTTGACATCTTACTAGTCCTTTAATACCAAATAGTTTAAGTTGGAGTCCTTGGTTCCCCTACAATACTTCATTCCTACTGGTATCTAATATGTATGACATTTATATCTCTCTATTTAAAATATTTGATGTTTTGGAATGATTGTTGATTTTTGTTTATATTACTTAGATATTTATAATAAAGCTTAGGCCAAAACAATATAACCATAGTTAACATGACCCCTTACACACAGTTTCAAGTGTTCGGTTATGTAGCAAAATACAACTACAAACAAACTAAAATAGGCCATGTGTTATTTTTTCTAATTACCTGTATTCGCCCACACTTATCAATCCTGACCCCAAAAAATTCAAAGTTGTTTCTCCTTCTTGTGGGAACAAAAGCTTAAAAAAAAAATGAAAAGATTTTTCCATAATCAAAAAAGGTCACATCACAATTTAGCATGGAATTTGAAGACCCCTTAAATGACTTGAATGCTTCAAAAGCAGTATTTCTTTTTTTTTGGCCTAAAAAGTTAAACTGTATGACACATGGGGCTAGATTTACTAAACTGCGGGTTTGAGAAAGTGGAGATGTTGCCTATAGCAACCAATCACATTCTAACTGTCATTTTGTAGAATGTACTAAATAAATGATAGCTAGAATCTGATCGGTTGCTATAGGCAACATCTACACTTTTTCAAACCCGCAGTTTAGTAATTATACCTCCTGGTCATTTGCGATTCTTAGGGAGGAATTAATTTGCCGGCAATGTGGCGTGCGGACATTGCGCCGCGCACATTGTCGGCAATTATAGCAAAATTCACTGTTCATTCTTCCTCGCACCTCTATGGGGTGCCAGGAAAAATGAATGGAGATTTTACATAAGTCTCCACCGCGAAATGTCTCACTGACATTCCGGAGACACTTCGCAGCTGATTGAATTCCTCCCTTAGCCCAGGTTAGTTCTACCATCTATATATTCTTGTTTAGTTTTACCTGGTTACAATCTTGTGTCTCTTTTTCAGGTGTATACTATGACCAAAACTGTGATGCAGAAGCTATAAATCACGCCGTCTTGGCTGTGGGATATGGAGCACAAAAGAAATCCAAGTACTGGATTGTTAAGAACAGGTATTGAAGACTCTATAACAATTTATAATATTAAGAGATGAGCTAAGTTGCAGTCAATTTTAGCCCACATTGGAGGAGGTTCAATTTGGCGTAGAGTGTCTCTGAAACGTCCGTGTAGACTCCTTGAGCCGATGTCATGGCTGGAATCTCCGCTCGTTTGTCCTTACATCCCATAGTGGTGCGAGGAAAAATACACATACAGGATTCCTACCGTAATTGTCGGGAGTGTGCGCGATGTCCGAGCACCACATCAGCAGCAATTGAATCTCCCTCGTTGAGTTTCACAGGCCATATGTCACAGGTGCGAAATTCCAGCGATACAATCTTGAAGTTCGGCATTTGCAAATACCTCGTTCTGCATTTTGCTGAATTCATAGGCTATAAATACAGCTGGGTTGACGAAAGTGTCACTTTATTCTGAATTGGGTTGAATAAAACTGTTAGAATTCTGGTTGGACCAAAATTAATAGAGGGTATTCCATGCGGAACACTTAAAGCTAAATTTCAACAGAAAAAAATTGTCAAAATGTTGAATTAGGCAAATTTTCTTTGGAACAGTTTTGAAAATTCCACTCATCTCTGATAATTTGGAACAATACTTTTTAGAATGAATGCAGGACAGATAATAATCATTGTTTAATACAATCTCTCATACTTGCTCACACACTCACCATATGTACAGCTTGGTGCAGTGGTTCCCAAACTGTGTGCCATAGGCTCTCTGGGGTGCCTCTGCGATCTCACAGGGGTGCCTCGGCCAGGGCCAGTGGTAAGCAAGGCGGGGGACTACTTGGTAATTATTTTGGATAAGGGGTGCCTTGAAAAAATTTTGGAGACCCTAAGGGTGCCTTGAACTGAAAAAGTTTGGAATCCACTGGCTTGGTGAATTACTATTTGCAGTATTCATATTATTATTGTTGAAGTGTGCTGGACTGACAAAACATGTTTTAGCGTACAATGATTTTAAAATGCAAAAAATATGGGATTAGATAGGAATGATAAATAATGTAATAGTATTTGATGTTAATTTGCTAGACATCTCAGATGTTCAATTTAGAAATTGTTTGTAACAAAAAAGTTCTATAGTTTGAAACATTGTGTGCGTTGCTGAGATGCAGAGTGACAGTTGAAGATGGAGAGAGAGCTGACAGGAATCAGCTGTAGAGAAATAAAGAGAGCTGTCAGGATTTAGTTGGACAAAGGGAAAGAGAGCTAACAACATTAGCTGGAGAGAAATAAAGAGAGCTGACAGGATTTAATTGGACAAAAAGAAAGAGCACTAACAAGATTAGTTGGAGAGAAAAAAAGAGAGCTGACAGGAGTCTGTGAGAGTGGTTAAGAGAACCTCTACAGAGAGATACAACAGGATCGAGGTGTCACCTGAGACTGATCTAGTACCTGAAGAAGAGGGATAATTTAGACCACCCAGAGAGATAATTGACAACACTCAAAGACTTCTACATTCGCCTTACCAAAGATCATCAATTGTACATATAGGCCATGGCCCAGTGAAAATATTGTCAGATTACACATATTCGCCAAGGAGAGACTACCTATATGAACAAAGCTGCCCCACATATAGAGAACGGACTCAACTATGAGGATTCATATCTTCAAACTCTAGTTTATTTAGTAGCAGAATAGAACAGGATTACAAGAGGACCCATGGTTCTGATGCTTACTATGTAGGACTGTTAAGAGAAAAGTAAGGAGAGTTGGCAACAGTCACTTGACTAATCAGGGTTCCCCTGCACAAGACCACTAGTACCTGAATGATAACTTAATTTCAGATACTATTGAAGCTAGGTTCTTTAGAATATTTCAGTGCTGGTAAAGGGAGAGACCCAGGAAAGTCATCTCTGGGTCTCGTCTCACCTGCTCACCAGCATAAATAAAGTGTAACAATATGTTAAGTAAGCTACTATTAGAATCAGTCAATATTGAATTTATTAGTGGCCATCTCTATCCTGTGTTTTGTGTCTGTACCATCATCATCATCTTCTATTTATATAGCGCCACTAATTCCGCAGCGCTGTACAGAGAACTCACTCACATCAGTCCCTGCCGCATTGAAGCTTACAGTCTAAATTCCCTAATATACACACACAGACTGAGAGAGACTAAGGTCAATATAATAGCAGCCAATTAACCTACTAGTATGCTTTTGAAGAGTGGGAGGAAACCGGAGCACCCGGAGGAAACCCACCGAAATGCAGGAAGAACATCTACACAGATAAGGCCGTGGTCGGGAATCAAACTAATGACCCCAACCTTGTACGAATCTGTTTTGCTTTTATGCATGATTTATATTATGTATGATTCATTTTATGTATGCTTTGTTATACCGACTGTCCTGCGCTGCAGAGTTTTGTGGCATTTTACCAATAAACGATTATGATAGCGATTGGAGACACCCGTTTAAGCTGCTGTTCCTCCACAGGGTTATTTAAACATTTACCTATAACTAGAAAAACTATTTTAAAAAAATGCTAAGATAGGAAATACAAATAAAATGCAAACATAAATACATTTTATAATAAAAATGCAAAGAATTTTAGTAAAAAAAAAAATTAAGGTGACCATTACAAAGATTGACTGAATGTTGATCTTGGGTTTTTTATGCCACATATTGTGGATTCCTAAATGACTATTATCATTATGACATCTGTTGCCCTGACCCTATACTGCTCTCTGCCTCTCCTGTGTTGTCTACACTCTTCCTACAAACATTCTCTTGCTGTTATCTTGATGTCTTTATATTCTGAAACTGTGAACAAGACAGGAAACTTTCCAAAGCTTGTCTTTAATAATCGTTAGATCAAAAAATAAAATAAATGTAACACCAAAGAATGCAAGACTCAACCTGTTCCAATTAAAACCAAGAAAGAGCTATACTGCAGGAATTGTAACAGTAAGAATGGTCTACCATGTCAGAGAGGAAAGGTCTAAAGATAAATTATTGTCTGGAAAGTTAATTCCTTTTCTCACCCTGTTTAATATGCAATTCTATCAAGAAAGATTCCATGTAGCATCATGATGTATTAATTTTGATTATTTGATGATTCATAATATAACTGTTTCTGCTTTCTCTTCACAGCTGGGGTGAGGAATGGGGGGATAAAGGCTACATCCTAATGGCCAGAGATAAAGACAATGCCTGTGGAATTTCGAACCTAGCCAGCTACCCTCTCATGTGACCTGTCGTGGAAGTACATTAAGCCGACTTGACTGCCGAGAACCAGTCCACTTATGTCACCTATTTGATTACTTTGGTCTTGTCAAAGGGTCATTCTCGGCATTACCCGAGTCACACAAGTTTACACACACAATCACAAATATTTTGTTGGAGATTTTTTGCACATGCAGGTTCACACTCCCAAAAATGAAACATTTCTCCCTATAGTAAAACTTTTTAATAGTTTCAAATTCTCTTTAGGTTTTTGAAATGTCATTTTCACACATTTTTTTTTAAATCCTGTCCTGCGATTTTCAATAAAAGAGTAAATAAAAACCTGTGGTAACTATTTACACTAGGTCAGGAATTGGGGTTCCTAATTTATCTAATTTAGGTTAAGACGCTAAAGTCTTCCACATAAGAGCAGTTTTGATTGGTCTATGTAGTGTGGCAGCTAATGATCATATGATAAGCTCTCAACGCAATCACATTTGATTGAGTATAATGGAAAAAGAATAAAGTTGGGTGCACACTACAGAAAATTTCTCCTCATGCGATATTGTTAACAATTTTACCAACGATTGAAAAAAATAAATAATAAAATTCCCGATCAGCAGCCGATTCATGTGTACACACTAAACATGTTTTACAAAATTTACCTTCAGATCTGTGCTCTTCATCTTTCATAACCATCGGCTGAACAGATGGTGACTCTGCACACTGCATAGAGATCTATGGACACTGCCGGTCCTGAGTGCGTACACACTGCAGAATCGGAACGTCATCGTTCCATTGTTCAGCAAGATTTTTAATTTTGTTTAAAAATCAAATGAAACAATACAATGTGCTTTGTTGGATCGTTGGAGCGATATCGGGCGAAATACTCATTTACAGATAATCGGCTGAAAACCCTGTAGTGTGTGCCCAGCCTAAGTAGAAAGTACTTGGCTCAAATTCCAGGATCAGCACACCCAGTATGTACAATGACCATTTACCTATAGATATGGTTGTTCAGATTATATGTCACCTGCCCTGTCCAATGTTATAATAGGTACATTCTGTTTAATGTTAACTCACCCATCATATAATATGGGTATATATAATACTTGGAATACAGGTTCCTACAATAAGGGACTTCTCTCACACACTTGGACCTGGCTCAGAATTCAGGCACTGAATACCACAAAGGGATCATTTTTCTTAGGCTTCTTTATGTTCTTTTTATAATTTAAGACGAGAGTCTGGCACTCTTGGGTTTTTATCCATTTTTTTTTATCATTGATGTTAAAGATGAAAGGTCAGAATATTTTCCGCATTTTGAATTATATTTGTGTTGTGATTAGTGTATGTTTTTAATAAATAAAAAAAACAAATGTGATTTCAATTTCTGGTTACTTTATTATTTCAAATATATGCTGAATTAGTAAAAATGAGCTAGTAATTGCCCAATATGAAGGTATCATTTCTGAGATAAAGTAAATAGTTGTAATGGTATATTGGAGATTAGATTTATATGACAATATAAGGTCACATTGCCGCAGACCGCTTGTTTTTATGCAGCTCATGGAAATCCGAGACGTCTTCTAATAATTTAGGGGTTGATTATTTTTTATAATACACAAGTTTTCCTAACGAACACTGAACTGGTGACATCAGAATTGATTAGAAGATATTTCCTCAGAACTCACAGTTTATATAGTTATTATTTACATTAACTTTTAGATTCATTAGCCATATATGTGCATTCTCCATACTGTAAAATATATGGATATTTGAAGTTGTCAAGGAGATGAGGACGGGATTTAGTTGGATCAAAGGAAAGAGAGATAACAACATTAACTGGAGAGAAATAAAGAGAGCTGACAGGATTTATTTGGATGAAAGGAAAGAGCGCTAACAAGACTAGCTGGAGAGAAATAAAGAGAGCTGACGGGATTTATTTGGATGAAAGGAAAGAGCGCTAACAAGACTAGCTGGAGAGAAATAAAGAGAGCTGACAGGATTTATTTGGATGAAAGGAAAGAGCGCTAACAAGACTAGCTGGAGAGAAATAAAGAGAGCTGACAGGATTTATTTGGATGAAAGGAAAGAGCGCTAACAAGACTAGCTGGAGAGAAATAAAGAGAGCTGACAGGATTTATTTGGATGAAAGGAAAGAGCGCTAACAAGATTAGCTTGAGAGAAAGAAAGAGAGCTGACAGGATTTAGTTGGACGAAAAGATAGAGCACTAAATTGGCCTTAAAGTGTCAATATGTTGGAGAGTAAGTATATACATCAATATATGTTTAATTTTATCTATTATGACCAGGGCCAGATTAACCCGAGGTCTAACTGGGCTATAGCCCAGGGGCCTCGGGCATCCAGGGGGCCCTTCAAAGTCCTCAGCAGCGCCCCCGCCCCCGGACCGATCAATGCTGCTGAGCACTGTCAGTGCAGTCATCCGTCCCCGGCACTGCTCAGTAAGCTCCTTACTGAGGAGATCTCGCGAGAGTTCACGAACTCTCGCGAGATCTCCTCAGTAAGGAGCTTACAGCGCGCCACGGAAGGAGAACTGCACTGACAGGTAAGTGCTTGGGGGGGAAGCCTCGCGGCGGGCGGCTCTCATTGTGGGCCTCACGGGGGAATGGAGGCCCCCTTTGCCCAGGGGCCTCCATTCCCTTAATCCGGCCCTGATTGTGACTATCACTTTGCAAACAATTAGCGAGCATATTCTCCGCTAATTATTTTTGGAGAATGTGTTAAAATTTGCATTATAGACTGTGGAAATAATAATTCACAATAATCCATATTATTCCAATAAATGTTCAATATATACACTAACACATTACCAAGCACAGAAAATATTATGATTTAATACTTGCACTTTAAGAAATGGTTTACTAATCTTACACAAGGTCAATATGACCTCAGCTGATAACAAACAACATAATAAATAATGAGATAAATGTCATATAAAGAATCGCAGGATAAGGGCTTTTAATACAGGAATAAGGAGTATATCCAGGATGGGGGGTAGACAAGCAAACATGTCAGCACAATAATTCTGATAAAGCCAGATAAAGAAATAGGGTGACACCTGGTCAATGTCTAATGAAACGTGGAACTTTACCATAATTGCTGAGACAAACATCATCATCATCATCATCATCTATTTATATAGCGCCAACATATTCCGTAGCAGTTTACAATTGGGGACAAACATAGTAAACTAATAAACAAACTGGGTAAAACAGACAAAGAGGTGAGAACATTATACGTAATTAAGAAGATTCTTGATTGGTTTAAGAATATGATTATGTCATTTTGGGTATAAAATATATGTATGCCAATAATAGACTCTGTACCTTATAAAAGGTCAGCTGATTCTGATAGCTTTATGACAATCACGTTGTAACCTGTACCGAATAAACAACAACTACTTTGCATCTAAGACCGCTCATTGCCGTTTGTCCATATCGCTCGAATACAACGTTGCCCAAATACAGTTATTGGCATTGTCTATCATTATATAACTCACAATTACTTATATGAGGTTAAACTATTGTATTGGCTATTTAACAAAGGTGTCAGGCATATCTTATTTTACATGTGATAATTTACCATTATATTTATTTATTGGGCTGAATGTTTAGAATAATATTTATTGATATTAATATTCATTAGGTGATATGTATTATGTGTCAGTCACATAAGGAGTGGTTGGCTGTTTCTTTTACTATGACCGCATCCCTTCCATCTCGTTTTCATGATGAAGCCTGTCAATTGTAAAAATGTGTGCCGGCACTGTAATGACGTCTATTTTAGGTACCTCCGTTTCAGAGAGGCAAAGTGGTGGTAACTCATGTAGATGTTACAAATTGATAATATTATCCACATAAGAACACTTCGCTGTCCATTTAGTAGCTATGACGGGGACTGTAATTGTTTGAGCACAGCAGCAATTTGTAACTGGAATAGAGGGCGGCTCATTTAGAGGTGTCCGTGTATGTCCGTATATTAGTTTTTTAAATATCGAAGACTTCTGTCTGCTTGCACCAGTAGAGACGGAACTGAGCATTGGTGCGTACAGCATGGGTGTGTTCACGTAGTTGCAAATTAGTTTTGAACACATCCGCATATAAACATTTTAGGAGTCGTATCTCTGCTTAAGGATGTGCAACAATATGTAATGAGGATGATGACAAGCAGCACTTTCTAGATGCTTCTGATTGGCTGATTATACTTAAATCATTAATGTTGCGACTATATTACATACTTTCGAATTCTGGGTAGGTCTCCCAGACTACCGCGAAAGCAGGCAATTCTCCCGCATCCTGCTCCCGACGAGCCTCAATGACACAATTCACCACTAATCGCGTCATTTTGGCGCGGTCCCCTGCGACAAGATGACAATTTTGTCAAGGGGCTGGGCCAAAATGACGGGATTTACCCAGCCCCGCTCCTTTACGCCCTCCCATCACACCCCCTCATCATGGATCTCCCGGAGGGCTAGAACACAAAGTCGGCAAGTATGCTATATTTTATGATGTTGTGGCCATCTATTCACATTACTTGATATTTCCATTTGGACTAATGCAAGAAAGAAGATTCACACCTGGGTGAAGAAATAGATAACCCATTTGGGTGTCGAATTTATGGCTGAATACATCATAATGCACTGTCTGCAATCGGTGTAAATGCTAAGCTTTATACATGCGCAGAAATAGCACATGCTTTTGCATGCTGCACATACATTGTGGCCACTTTTAGAGTTGGAATGAGCAGCGTCCCTCATACAATTCTGAAACTAGTTGTGCGGGTTACCTTAACTCCCCCATCCCTCCGATCCTTCTGCAGCACAATATATATTTATCCAGATGCAAATGTTGCAAACAGAACCTAGCACGCTGTTGCTATAAGCTAAGTTACTCCCTTCAATTTACTGTACATTTGTGTAACACTGCAGTGCTCTATGCCAGATAGTCACATTGCTGAGGATGTGTTAGATCAGTGATGGGCAAACTACGGCCCGCGGGCCAGATCCGGCCCACTTAAAGGTTCTATCCGACCCGCCAACATTTTTTTTAAAAAATCATTAAAATATGCATAAAATTATTAGGGCCCACCCTGTGTGTCAGAACCTTCATTTTTATGCCTTCCCAGCTATTTCCTCCATTACACTTCATCCTCCTTCCTAAAAGGACACTTTGTATGTCAATCACTCAAACACCTGCCCGCCCCCTAATGACTGAAAGTCATGTGAGAAGAGATGGGCTGGGCCATATACTAAGGCGGATTTCGATTGGCTGCTGTGTTGTCAATTAGTGGCTAACCAGAAAGACGGATCTGCAACAACCTGCTGAAATAAGTTCTGTGTCTGTACGATCGCTGCACTTATAGAGGTAACACTGCTATATAACACCCTCCCGTCCCATTCAAAAAATTTGTATTATATATTTCGATATTTGAGTTTTTTAATAAATTATATTGGCCCGCCTAAAGTTTTTCTTTTTTATTTGGCCCACTCCTGAAAAAGTTTGCCCATCACTGTGTTAGTGGATAACAAGTCATTAAAGAAATAGTCCAGACAGATCTAGAGGGTTTAACTCTAGAGGGGGGCTTTATGAATTTATTTCACTTCCCATTGCACAATTGCTTTCACTTCACAAGAATTTATTATTTAATTTATTTTATTAAAGAAAAAAAAACAATAAAAATTATTTTTAATACTATTTCAAAATCCTATTAATTTCAGTTTATGTTAGCAGGGCTCCTATGATGAAGGAGTATGTGTAATGTGACAACCACTTTATTTATTGAAATTAGGAAATGTTCAATTAATGAAGAGGAATTCATGAAGTAGGCAGTATTTTGAATTATGGTAGCTACCAGACCTTGAAGGTAATCATTACGCTCCCAGAGAGGAGAGGACCAGGCAAGTGCTTGTCCACTTAAAAGAGATATTAGAAAGGCTACCTTTGTTCGTTCGGAAAGAAAGCCCCCAGGGATTACACTTAAATTGGATGGCACATTGATTTAGGAAGCCTCTGCACCTTTTAGGGTCACCATTGAATTTTTCCGGAGATGGAATACGCAAACTAGAGGGTGAGGAGGTGGAGACTGTGACCACCGTCGGTGATGTAGCCGTGATAGAAACGGCTGCTGTCAGGACTGTCAGGGCACTCTGCAGGGCATCCAGACGAGTAACTACCCCTTGAACACACTGTAGCAGCCCGGCTTGATCAATCTCTTGTTGCTCTACCCGTTGTGAAAGGTGGAGGAGAAGGTCACAGGCCGAAGGTTCACCTGTACCCTTAGTAGCAGGCCGGGCGCTCCCATTAGGCAAGGTTAGGCAATTGCCTAGGGCGCCGGGCTCTGCAGGGCGCCTCAAAAGAAAAAAAAAATGACTATGGTCATTTAAAACTGTGCGGAAATCCACGGGGAGGAGAGGGAGGAAGGGGCTATGAATCTTACCTGCATGAAGCTGCTCCTCTCTGCTCTGTCTCCTCCCCACCGCTCACTGACAGTGACAGGCCGTGATGATGACATCATAACGGCCCGACAGTGTCTGTGAGGGGAGGGGAGAAGACAGAGCAGAGAGGAGCAGCTTCATGCAGGTAAGATAAAGAAAGACATGGGGAGGGGAGCTGAGGGGAGGGAAGCGCAGCGACAATTTTGACAGGGTACCCACGGCGGGGGGCGCCGATTTTTAAACGGGGGGGCGCTGATTTTTAAACGGGGGGGCGCCGATTTTCACACTGTGCCTAGGGCGCCAAGGACCCTAGCACCGGCGCTGCTTAGTAGACATGGCCAGAGTATACTATCACAAAACACGTAGGAGGTACCTGCTGACGCAGCTCAGGTAGACGGTGCGGAGTTTAACGCGTCCCCTGGTCTTCTCCAGGAACCCCCGCAAAGAGGTCAAGCCAGATTCCATTCAAACCCACTGATGTGTCATTGTCACTTGTCGATTGCATCTCGTGAGTGTGGTGACATGTACTCAGAATTCTGTTTCTGCAAATCCGCCTGATAGGCGTCATTTTTTTTTTATTGGAAATAGTTTTGCAAAAATAGATTACGAAAATGATTTAATGAATTGCAAAATATGCTGCTGAGTCATTGCAAAAAGCAGAAGTGATTTTATGCTAATATTACTGATGTCCAGTAGTGACTACAACACATCAGGGGACTAATTTATTAAGGGAATTGTGGTATGTCTGCAGATTACACAATGAAGCTACCTTAGAATAATGCAGCAGTAATCAGCTTTCATAATACGTGATCCTAGTCATGAGATTTCGGCTGTGCCTGGTCTCTAGTGCATTGGTCAGCAGCCATTAGAAGTTCCTAACTGATATGTAAAGGGCCCAGTTGAAGAATCTGACAGTCATACGTCCATGGATTACAAATGCTGAGCAGCTCAAGCGTACAATGGTTAGATTGCCGATGTAGGAACACTTTTAAACAGCGCTTTTCTGAGTGCTCATTGCCGCGCGCAGCAGTGTCAGGTGCATGCGCCGCTCTGCAGAGCAGCAGTGAATGCTTTTACCTCTGAGCGGTATTTCTTTGTACAATATAGCTAACATTGCCTAGTATATATTACAGGCGGTGGCTGCATTTTATATCAGGTAATTGGAAAGGTACAAGTGACAGTTATGGTTAACAACAATTTCTACGGTGACTGGTTCATGTTTTGTGTCTCTGCCTTGGTAGTTGCACAGAAATGCCGGTTGCCAATGACTGCTTTATAGTTGGTGGACGATAATACTGTTGACTTTCAATAACCATATGCATTTACCTAATGGATCAAATGTTTCCAACACCTCTTAGATTGTAAATTCATTTGGATAGGGCCATCCTTGCCTTCTGTTTAATGTCATTGTATGCAATTTGTGTGTCAGGATCCCCTTGGCGTACAGCACTGTTTAATTTGTCAATGCCTTATAAATAAGGTATAATAATAATTATAGGATAGTTGTAATGGCTGTGGCAGGATGAGCTTACTTAGCCACCTTATTGTATAGATTAGTCTTGCCCCCCCCCCCCCCCACTCCATTTTTGTCACACATGCCCCCCCCCTCCCTTATCACAGTAAATGTCCCACTTCCTCTGCACAGTAAATGCTTCCCCCACCCACCCACATCACAATAAATGCTCTGCTCCCCACATCATCACAGAATATGCTCCGCTCCCCCTCCTCATCACAGAATATGCTCCGCTCCCCCTCCTCATCAGAATAAATGCTCCATTCCCCCCCTTTTACCAGAATCAATGCTCTGCCACCCGTCAGAATCAAAGCTCTGCTCCCCTACCCACAAATCATTGTAAATGCCCAATTCACTTACCTTTTGTTCACACAATGCTGCAGCTCCCAGTCACTGATAAAAGGGGAGCGCGGCGCACAGTGATGACGTCACCACACCGCACGCTCTGAGCCTATCAGTGACTGTGGAGTGGGACAGGAGGTCAGACTAGGGGGCCTGGACAGTAATCTGTTCGGGACCCCTAATGGCGGCGCTGAGATAATGAAAATGTTATACACACACACAATTTACATGAGGCATTTATGCCCATGAATAGAGTTTTACTCACGGGCATGTTGGTTGGGGATAATTAAGCCCCTCACCACTTTATTTTTTCCAGGTTATCTTGCACGTCAATTAACTTTGAGCATGTGCTCACATCTACCATTGTAATCAGCAGTGGGGAGGAGAGGGGGGATCAGAGTCTCCCATTGGAGCTTACAGTTTAAATTCCCTAACATACACAGACAGAGCATAAAAACAGGTTAGAGTAATCTGGGCCCTAGATGGAAGCCTAAGTCTCCTAATGGGTGATCTGGCTCCTTCTCCCACCTTGCTCAACTAAGTCTGGTGGAGAAATGAGTAGCCTGCAGGTTGCAGGATTGGATACCTCTGGAAAGGTGGTGAGATGAGTAGCCTGCGGGTTGCAGGATTGGATACCTCTGGAAAGGTGGAGAAATGAGTAGCCTGCAGGTTGCAGGATTGGATACCTCTGGAAAGGTGGTGAGATGAGTAGCCTGCAGGTTGCAGGGTTGAATACCTCTGGAAAGGTGGTGAGATGAGTAGCCTGCGGGTTGCAGGGTTGGATACCTCTGGAAAGGTGGAGAAATGAGTAGCCTGCAGGTTGCAGGATTGGATACCTCTGGAAAGGTGGTGAGATGAGTAGCCTGCAGGTTGCAGGGTTGAATACCTCTGGAAAGGTGGTGAGATGAGTAGCCTGCGGGTTGCAGGGTTGGATACCTCTGGAAAGGTGGAGAAATGAGTAGCCTGCAGGTTGCAGGATTGGATACCTCTGGAAAGGTGGTGAGATGAGTAGCCTGCAGGTTGCAGGATTGGATACCTCTGGAAAGGTGGTGAGATGAGTAGCCTGCAGGTTGCAGGATTGGATACCTCTGGAAAGGTGGTGAGATGAGTAGCCTGCGGGTTGCAGGGTTGGATACCTCTGGAAAGGTGGAGAAATGAGTAGCCTGCAGGTTGCAGGATTGGATACCTCTGGAAAGGTGGTGAGATGAGTAGCCTGCAGGTTGCAGGATTGAATACCTCTGGAAAGGTGGTGAGATGAGTAGCCTGGTAATGCTGAATTACTTGAGAGCAGACAGCAGGTAAAGACAGAAATAAGCTGAACAGGTTACACTGAGAAGCAATGAGCTGCAGAAACCTAAAGCACAGAGATCCACATAGGTGTATAACTCAGGAACAGGGTAGATGAACCTGTGTCTGCAGAACTGGAATGAACAGCAAAAACACAAAGACAGGTACACAGGTAAGTATAACCAGGAACAGGATTCAAAGGAGAATGCTTCCTATCAGGTTGACCTGATGATCTGGCCCAGACTGCTAGGCGAGGCTGTCTTTTGAGGAGTAGTAGTAGGTGTAAATCATCCTGAGAAAACGAGCTTAGTTCAGCAGGAAGGGAAACAGTTCAAGTGCCACAGTGGCCCCTTTGGTGGCATGGTGGTACTGCAGACTATATATATCCAGAAAAAACAACATAGCTCCTGGCAAACAGGAGAAGCAGGAGGCAGATCGTGCCAGTACCCCCCCCCCCCTTTTAAAGGGCAGATTCCAGGTGCCTATCAAACCGGAAGCTTAGGATCAGTCAAAGAAATCAGAGTCATAGTCTACAATTGGGGTCCTGGAGCAGTCCTCGTCTAAGGAATGCAGAGATTCCGAAGCCGCACTTCTCCTCTTCTTTTAGGCTTTTAGAGAGTTGCTGTAAATGGAGCGAGGCAAAAGACAATCTCACAGTTGGAGTAGCCGGAGGTAAAGAAAGTGGCAAAGAAGAAGCACTAGTAGTAGGGTTGGCAAATTCTTTGAAAACTATTTCAGTAAAAAGTCGCAAATCCGACAGGGTAGAATCTTGGGTCTCAATAAAGGGGTTTGCCCATTCCAGGGTTTTCCCTGTAAAGTTGGATAGCATGAAAAGCACACACTTTTTTTGGGTATCTAGGAGGTCGGGTACTGATGGAAAGTAAGATATACAAATTTTACAAGGGTATTAAATTTCAGGATGTCCCCGACAAAGGTAGGTGGTGGGAATTCAACAACGGAAGCAGAGTCAGCAGTTTTGGCAACTTTAGGGGGGATTTGATCGAGAACACAGATCCTCAACTGGGACGGCAAGAGAGGACTCGGACAGAGCACATGACTTGGAGGAAGGCTCGGGGTGGGCAAACGTCTTGGAGAACTCGGGTTCAGCATATATATCTGAAGGCCCCGACTGGGCACACGATTTGGCAGCACAGTGAGGAGCCCCAGACACGGCATCACTGTGAGGAGCCCTGGACACGGCAGCACTGTGAGGAGCCCCGAACACAGCAGCACTGAGTATAAACTCGGGCTGTACTGCCTTAAATAGCAACTGGGGCTGGACCGCGTTGACGGTCAACTCGGGCTGGACCATGTTGACTGGCACCTCAGGCTGGACCGCGCTGACCGGCAAATCGGGCTGGACAGCCCTGACTGGAAACTCGGGTTGGACCGAGCTAAACGGCAACTCGGGCTGGACCGCGCTGACCAGCAACTTGGGCTGGACCGTCAATAATGTCTCAGGAGCGGACTGGAGGGACAGGGTACTCTCTGGAGGGACAGGACCCTCTCGGTAGCAGACAATTTCTCTGGAACTGACAGTAGCTAGAGATTGAGCACTGGAGGCCATGACAGGAGACTCAACACTGGAGACTGAAGCTGGAAGCTGGGTACTGGAGACTGAGGATGATTCCTTGGAGCAGAGTGGTGTCTTGGCACAATCGGCTGGAGCTTGTACCTTAAGACAGGTAAGCGGAACTGGTGGATTAGGCCTTATCCCAGGGAGCAGAACTGATTGTAATGAAGAAGTGGAAAGTGGATCGAAAACAAATCTAGAATGAGGAGTGGAGTAAGCAGAAGATGGTTCTGTAGACTGTTTAGGTCTGCGGAGTGGACAGTCCTGTAAAAAATGTACATCACTGGCATAGTAAAGACATAGGTTTTTGGCTCTTCTGCGCCATCGCTCCTCTTCGGTCAGGTGGGGGCGTGGACCACTTGTGAACGAGGAATTTGCTACAGGAATTAGCTGCGATTTTGTGGTAGGATTATTAGAAGAGGCAGATAAAGTTGGTTGGGATAAATTAGCAGCACAATTAGACTCCTTATAGCAAGAATGAGTTTGTCCCTGGGAAAATAATTTTTCAGACCAAAGCAGGTACTTGAGCATGAGGTGTTAGGGATGGAAACTGAAAATTGTTTAAGCACTTTATTTAGCAAAGAAGATACTTGAGAGGTTGGAGTGCGTAGTTAGAGAATGTCCACTTGAAGCATCTGGAACAGATCTTAACAGCGGAATAGGCAATACTGTAAAGCGATGGTGAGCAGCAGTAGTCAGCGGGTTGCAGGGTGGATACTACTGGAAGAGGAGGAAAGATAAGTAGCCTGCAGATTGCAGGGTTAGATACCTCTGGAAAGGTGGAGAGATGAGTAGCCTGCGAGTTACAGGGTTGAATACCTCTGGTAAGGTGGTGAGACGAGTAGCCTGTGGGTTGCAGGGTTGGATACCTCTGAAAAGGTGGTGAGACGAGTAGCCTGCGGGTTGCAGGATTGGATACCTCTGAAAAGGTGGTGAGATGAGTAGCCTGCGGGTTGCAGGGTTAGATACCTCTGTTAAGGTGGAGAGATGAGTAGCCTGTGGGTTGCAGGGTTGGATACCTCTGGAAAGGTGGTGAGACGAGTAGCCTGGTAATGCTGAAATACTTGAGAGCAGACAGCAGGTAAAGGCAGAAGTAAGCTGAACAGGTTACACTGAGAAGCAATGAGCTGCAGAAAGCAAAAGCATAGAAATCCACATAGGTGTATAACTCAGATACTTGGTAGATGAAGCTGTGTCCGTCTATGCCACCCTGTCTGTTGTTGCTGGGAACTGGCTGGGCTTACTTTGCCACCGTTCCCTTTTGTTATCCCAAATTTGCCCTCTTGCTCCAGTAGGAGGGGCTTACAAGGCTTGCCACCACTGGACTCCTATACCGGCATCCAAAACGGGTCTCTTCTGGGTAACTGACGCTGCTAGCGTATCTCGTTGCTGGTGTACCTGGGCTGGTGCTGCTGCTTGGATCAGGGATGCTGTGGATGGATCCTCCCTGGCCTATCACACTGATCAAGGCTGCAGGGTAGCAGGCAGAGCGGTGGTACCGAAAAAGTTGGATGCAAACCTCAGAACAGCCGGGAACTGATTAGATTTTGGGTCTATTCTATAGGTCACAGGAATACAGCAATATTGAAAATGTTTCCAAGCAGGTCTTTGAAGCAAGATGTTTATTTTCTCTCACACTGGTTAAAGGTACCAGTGCTCACTCAAGTCAGATGAAATCAGAAGAACAAGTTTTCAATATAAGCCAGTGCCTTATATACAGTTTAGACACAGGATATTTTTAGAACTTTTATGTAATGTGTTTACACAAACATGGATTTACATGCATTGCAAAGCCAACATTATTTACACTTATTTATGAAATTCTAGAGATGCTGTGATGTCATGCATCACATGCTGTTCACAAACAGAAAGGTTTGAGTGTTCAAACCTTTCTGAGTGTTCAGAAAGGTTTGAACACTCTGACAAAAGGCCACACAGTAACTACCCCTTGCTGGGCCTTTGGCCAGAGCAGGTATTTCCTGCTATCAGACTCCCTCCCCATAGGCTTAATTGGGGGTTTCCACTAACAACCTTACAAACCCCAAACAATGACATTTCCAATATAAAACACATCCCAATACACAAAAGACTTTGTAAACAAAGGCTCATTGTATCATATATATATATATATATACATCAACAATAAGGCATTTGCTTTAGAAAGGTTAAAATAGGAAAAATGAATTTCTAACCTGGTCTCAGAAATAACGATTTCCTATCTCAAAATATACAAAACATCAAAAATAAGTGCATGTGCAATTATATAAATAAGCACCCTGCGCTATTTCCTTTAAATAAATTTATACCAGAAGCTATTTATCAGTGATCCAGTCACAGGGACTCCCTGTGTGGTGGATCTCCCTACTGGACAGTCTGGACACCATCTTTTCTCATCATATGACCTCTCTACAGGACAGTCTGGACGCCATCTGGTCTCATTATCTGACCTCCCTACAGGACAGTCTGGACACCATCTGCTCTCATCATCTGACCTCACTACAGGACAGTCTGGACACCATCAGGTCTCATCATATAACCTCCCTATAGGACAGTCTGGACGCCATCTGGTCTCATCATCTGACCTCCCTACAGGACAGTCTGGACACCATCTGGTCTCATCATCTGACCTCTCTACAGGACAGTCTGGACACCATCTAGTTTCACCATCTGACCTCCCTCTGGACAGGCTGAACACTGAACACCATCTGGTCTCATCATCTGACCTCCCTACAGGACAGTCTGGGCACCATCTGGTTTCACCATCTGACCTCCCTCTGGACACTGGACATCATCCGGTCTCACCATGTGACCTCCCTCTGGACAGGCTGGACAAGGTGGACATTATACACCATCTGATCTTACCATGTGACCTAACTCTGGAATTTCTATCTTTCTTGACAACCTGAATACACTGTAGTAATTTTCTTTAGAGTATTTGCCCATGAGCACAGACTTATACCATCAATGTAGCCTTGTACATATACATACTTGGATAACACTGTCATACATGATTAAAGGTTTACATCCCATGCTCCAGGGTGACTGAGGGTGTCTTTCTCCTCCTCTTCCTTCACACATCATCAAGCATGCAGTTTACAGCACCCAGGGTCAGCCTCTCCTCCTCCTCTCTGCCTTTGCCCCAGTGCCGAGACTCCCCAATACAGGTAATCACTGGGTTCAGGAGTCTACAGGAGAATAGCCTGCTTTCTTCCAGGATTTTACTATAAGCTATTAAATTAAACAAATACATAAATAAAGCTTTGTACTGCCAGCCCAGTGGTTAATGCCATTATTATTGTGGTAGCACAGGGAGGGATCAAAATCTATTGTCCATGACAACAAGGCATTTGACCTACTTTTGACGATCAAGTAAGGTAAACCAGAGTTTGTGGGGAATTTTAGACCCACACCCTATTTTCTTGTCACAGTTCTTTCTTATGATTTGGAATGTAAAACTTTGCTAGTGTCTGCAGGTATATGGTTCTACACTCCATAAAAATATATTCATAATAAAGGAAGTTACTGTCACGAGCCGCGGCGGCCGCGGGCACCGCCGCGACTCAGTTCCTGCTTCCTCTGACGTCCCGGCTGTCGCTATGGCAACCGGAACGTCGCTTCCGGAAATCCGGCCCGACCGTTGCCAGGGCAACGGCTGGACACCGGGAGCTTTACCCAGGCGCTCTGGGCGCAATAAAACAGCTGGGCACATGCGCAGTCTAGCGCAACCTATAGGAAATTAATCAGGCAGGGGCTGTGACTTGTTTCAGAGCTAGGCTCTGATTGGCTAGCAGGGGTATTTAGGGCAGTGAGGACTGAGCCTCACTGCCGGTTATAGCGTTCTGTCCTCAGTTCTGCTACCTGCTTGTGCTCCCTGTTTGGTTACCATTACCGTTGATTGACTACCCGTTTTGACCTCTGCTTGTTCCTGGACCTTTGAACCCTCGCTTCTGACCCTGACCATTTGCCTGAACTCCGGATTTTGCTCCTTTCGCTTGTGCACCTGACCTTTCGCCTGTCCATGGATTTCGTACCTATGCTAGTGTCCTTTTGACCTTGGATCTCTTCCTCACTTCGGCCTGCCTATCACTCACTCCTGGGTTCTCCTTTAAGTCAGTACACATTGCTCGACCCTCGGTCGGTCCGCAGCCAAATCTGTCCCCACCACTAGGGGCTCCAGCGAATACCGGGCCTTCAGAGTAGTTCCCGAGTTTCACTGTACTGGCTTAGGAGTTCCTAACAGTTACCTAAGAAAAAGAAGCCAATTTAGCAATGTTTTCGTAATTTATTAACCATTTACCAGTCATCACAGTGAATAATTTATAAAACAGCAGGATAAGTCGTAAAACATGTGCTGTTTTCAATGACAATGTTTATAATGAACTTTCATGAACCACTAAACTGCTGAGTCACTGTAAGAACTAATCAGACGACTGCACTGTTATGTGTGGAGAATTCCGTCCTCTCAAATATGTACAGGAGAAGAACTAGAAAGGTTTGTCACCTAGCTTCACCACCAAATGGGCCTTGAGGTTCCTCTAGAACCCCCTGTCGAGCTTATTTACAATTTTAAACCTAGAGTTCCAAAAGCTAAGTCAAAATTATTCAAAGATACTTGCACAGTTGTATACTCAAAAGATACCTTTAGGCAATTATATCTGATGTGTACCTATAATACCCCTCATCATCATTATTTATTTATATAGCGCCACTAATTCCACAGCGCTGTACAGAGAACTCACTCACATCAGTCCCTCCCCATTGGAGCTTACAGTCTAAATTCCCTAACATACACACACACACACACACACACACACACACACACTAGGGTAAATTTGTTAGCAGCCAATTAATCTACCAGTATGTTTTGTGGAGTGTAGGAGGAAACCGGAGCACCCGGAGGAAACCCACGCAAACACGGGGAGAACATACAAACTCCACACAGATAAGGCCATGGTCGGGAATCGAACTCATGACCCCAGTGCTGTGAGGCAGAAGTGCTAACCACTGAGCCACTGTGCTACCCCTCGTCTTATTTCCCTTCCCCATCTTTTCACCCCCCACAATCTATTATGGATCAAAAGATAAGGAAAAAAATTACAGTGTTTTATATCTTAAACATCTTTATTGTGCATATTTATATAAGTTTTCTTCAATAAATACAAATAACCGACACATGGCATGCACACCCTGTTTATTGATTATATAAATGGAGAAACTCCAGAATAGACATGAGTCTGGTTTCTCATATGATCACAGATGTTGAATACCTTCCCGGGGATATATTGGACAATTACCCAATAACATTAATAATTGACCTGCCTTCTGACATAAGCTTAGTCCTTTTTGGGTGAAGGATTGTAGCTGGTATTTATGTGGGAAGATTATTTTGGTACTAATGCTCATTCTATGAATCCATGCATTTTGTGGCATGCTTTTAAAGCATTTCTTAGGGGTACCCTTATAACCATAGTAGAGGGTCTGAATACAATTCTTGATATAAAGAGACCCAATATAAATAATCATTCTGTCATTTGAATGTATATATTTAAATTCACTTACTGAAGGGGCTAGGACCAAACAGTTGAATATGCAGAAGCTTCTATCCCTAGACTACTTTGGTCAATTATTGCCAGGGGCAAGATGGGCTGGGGGGCTGGGGGGCAGGGGGCATCTCCTCCCCCCGGGACGGTCCTATATTGGGCTACGTCACTGGGCCACCTGCAATTTTTGCATTGAAAATAGGCTGTTTAGTCGAGTATTGCCCCCCAGGCTAAAATTTTCCAGCCCTCCCCTGATTATTGCCATGAGGAATTTTACCCATATCTATGTTATATGCTCTTATCATTGTGATTCCAAAACCAGGCAAAATGTTACTTTACCCTGAATCATACCATCCTATTTCTCTTCTAACCACAGGTTTCAACACTTTGGCAAATGTGTAAGCCTTTAGACTAAATAATGCTATAACCAAAATCATCCACCCAGACCAGACCATAACCTCTAATCTCAGACGTCTATATAACCGTGTGCCAAGGACGATGAGACTTTTGATCCAACCAAGGCCTTTGAGTTGATGCAAAGGACATACTTGGTAGAGTTTATGAGATTTTTGGATTGGGTCTCAGATTCATTCAGTGGATTAGTTTGGTATATTCAACCCTCGTAGCAAGAATATGCATCAATGGACATGTCACAGACTCATTTAAATTATGAAGGGGCACTTGGCAGGGATGTCCCTTGTCATCTGCGCTATGCCTATTGGCTATTGAATACTGACCTGTCTTATCAGATCCCATCATAAGATTTTCAGAAGGTAATACTATTGCCTTATATGCTGATGATATGAGCCTCTTCCTGGCCGATGAAGATGGCTCACTTGACAAATTGCTCCAGGTTGTTGGTGGTTGTTGGTGGCTCTTTAGGTCTCACAATAAATCCAATATATTTCCTCTTTGCCATGAGATCCCATGTGAGGAAGATCCCAAAATACTTAAATTCCAAAGTCCCTACAATGGACTTTGGAATTTAAATATCTTGGGATTTAGATATCTAGCAACATTATATACCTCTAAATGACGACTTGGTTTTTAGATATTTAAAGTTGGAAACCCATACTTGAAAAAAACTCGTCCTCGCCACATCTGGTAGAGTTAATTTAATTAAAATGTTAATTCAGCCCAAATTGTTATACCCTTCACAACATGCACGGTTTACTTTCCTGGACAAATCTTTCAGAACATCAGTAAGTACATATCTTCTCTGGTCTGGGAGGAGAAGAGGGAGAGAATTAAAATGAATATATTGTGTAGATCTAAAGCTTCAGGTGGTCTAGTGTTTCTTAATTTTAAATTATATTATTAAGCTGCCCTACTGGCATATTTGAAAGAAGAGGTTGTTCTCCAGAGGAGCCTTGAGACACTTTCTGAGTGAGCAGACAATGTCAACATTTACTCCCTTTTGCTTGCAGGTGAGAACTGCCAAAGAGAACTGCCTTGACAGTCCAACAGATGGTAGAGGTCTGATCTTCTCCACATAACTGTATTGACTAAGGTGCGTAGTAGTTTCCGAAAACCATTCCAACAACAATAGGAGCAACAGGAAAATTGAGAAAATACAGACTTAAAAATGTGCTAGGCAAGAATTCCGGCAAGAGAACATACCGCCACTGAGATGCACGTCACTTCAAATGACGACAGTTACATTGCTGCTATTAAGGGGTCAATACGAGGATACAATACATAACATACAATGATATAAAACAGAATGTAAAGATTATGCTGCTCAAACAAGCTCACAATCTAAGAGGTGGAGAAACACTTGTGGAATGATTCAATCAGAAGACAAAATGTGTATATTTTCCATGGTTAACATGACTATTTACTTATATCCAAGCATTTCTTAAGATAAGTTACGATGTGAATAGGGGTGGAAATGCATTCTGCATAAACAATTAATTCACATCACAACGCACATAAATTTTATTTAATCATAAATTAAAATAACAACTGGTAACAATATAATAACAAACCAACTAAACAAAAAAAAACAACTAATTTAACTATAATTTTTTTCAATATAATCCATATATTTGAGAATTCTTTTTTTTTATTTCATCTATTATTTTATAATAATTAAATAACTAAATAACGTCAATGCATACAGTGCTTACAAGGCATATTGAAGATAAAGCTTCAATGATGACAGTTTTCCTGTGTTAGCTGCTGAGGCGCATTTGTGAAAGGTAACAGCGAATAAACAGCGTCACCCATCACCCAATCAGAATCAGAGAGGCAATGTTGTGTTGGTCATGCACATGTGCCTTGTGGTAGGTTCAAAAGATTCCGCTGAAAACATTGTAAGTGTCATATGCATGCAGATAAGAATTCGGTGCAATTGCGTAAGTTTGTTTCTGGACATGCACAGTGTGAATTCACGCAAGATACGCTACATATGTAAGTTAGCGAGTAACAGTAGTAGCTGTTGGTAGAGATACATGGTCTTCGATAAAGCCACTGTGCTAATTCTTGGCTCCAGACTGTTGGTGAATACAGGTATCGTGCTAGTTCCTGGCTCCGGATTATTGATAGCCACAGCATCGGCTCCTGGCAATTGGTAATTACAGGTACAGTGCTAGCTTCTGGCTCCACGCAGTTGGCAATAGCAGGTACAGCACTAGTTCCTAGCTCTGGGCAGTTAGTAATTACTGGCACTGTGCTAGTTCCTTTCTCCGGGCAGTTGAAAAATACTGGTAGAGCAGAAAACTTACATGAGGGACCCCACCTACATTGACTGTCATTGAACAATAGGTATATCTTTTGGTCCCTGCCCATGCCCCTCGTATCGCGGCCAGTAAGAACACCAAGCTTTGTCCATAATCAAAAATCTAGATTATCCCAACCTCAACCAGTATGAGACTCTTTCCTTAGGTTGAACACTTGTCATATTGCAGCCGCTAGATGCCCCATAGGCCTCACCGATGGTATACATGTACCTGAAAAGATCCAAGCAGTTTTCCGACCACTGTTGACCAATTAAACTAGCCAAAATCCCATAGACCTGCCCTAGGATTAAATCTGTGATGCATCCTATCTTCATAATCTTATCTGTACCTCTCACTGCTCGATAAAAGTTAATATGATCGTAAGGAAGTAAAGAAAATAAACCTCATTATATTTAGGTGTAAATCCAGCTAGAATGTGCATGTTACCTTGTGGGGGAGCAAATACAAAATGTGCAGACATATTTAAACTTGGGAAGGTAATGCATCCTTGTTCAACTCTAAATCGCAAAAAATATAAAAAGAAAGTATTTAGTATATGTGTGCTATGTGCAAAGCAGGCATTATTTTCCCATCTTCCAAAATAAAATAGAATCATTTGCATTTGCTTCGCAAAGCGATTTGCCCAGGTGGCAATTTTCACTTTTAAGTTAGATTTGCTCCTAACTATAAATGTCTATACAGTGCTTATAGAAATAGAAATAGATCATATCCTGTCAAAATCATTACCTTTGGTCACATTACACCATAGAAACAGGGCCGGATATACCACTACACAACCTAGGCAATTGCCTAGGGCCCAGTGGTCCCCAGAGGGCCCTCCCAGGGCCGGCGGTGAGACCACCCTTTAAAAATGGACTGCTACTTATGGGCCAGTGCTAGATGCTTGCCCCCCCCGGCTAAAGTCTACCAGCCAGCCCCTGAATAGGTGTATAAGTTATGCTAAAAAACAATAGGGCTACGGATTTTTTCAGGGAGGGGGGTCCAAACCAGTGTCTTGCCTAGGGCCCCATGAGGTCTAAATCTGGCTCTGCATAGAAATAAAAATAAATTAAACCAAACTGTTTCCAACTTTACAGCATTCAACTAATGAAAAAAAGACAACAGTTCTTACAATTAATAGAGAATGAAAAACTAAAAAGTTGAAAAAGTTTAATACTTTAATATGTAATATTTTGTAGGGCCACCTTTTGCTGTAATTAGAACCATCAGACTGTTTGGATATGTCTCTACCAACTTTGTACACCTAGATTAGGGAATATTTCCACATTCTTCCTTGCAGAATTGTTCATGTTCAATCAAATTTCGTGGTAGGTGATGATGGACTGTTCTCTTCAAGTCCATCCACAGATTTTCTATCGGACTTAGGTCAGAGCTCTGACTTGGCCAGGCAAGGACATTCACCATCCTATCCTTAAACCACTGCTTTAATTTCTTGCCAGTATGTTTAGAGTTGTTGTCGTTTTGGAAGGTGAACCACTGCCCATCTTCTGCAGTATAGCAGAGGGACGCAGGTTTTCAGTAAGAAGTCGGGTGTTCTTTTTCAGCATTCATCTACTCTTTAATCCTGACCAATCGCCCAGTCCCAACATTAATGTTGCCAGCATATTTCACAGTAGGTATGGTGTGTTTGCTTCACGCCAAACATAGTGCTTGGAGTTCAGTCCAAAAAGTTCTATTTTGGTCTCATCTGACCATACAACCTTTTCTCACATGGCACAAGAATCTTCCAAGCGTTTTTTTGCAAAGTGTACACTAGATTGAGCGTGGCACTTTTTCAGAAGAGGCTTTTTTCTTACCAACCAGCCATACAAAGCAGCATTGTATTGTGGGATGCTCTTCATGGCAGGTTGGCAAGAAAAAAGCCTCTTCTGAAAAAGTTGTTATCCAGTGTCCTGTGCTTCTCAGCTGCATTTTAATGGTGTTTAAGCATTTAGGTCCGTGTAGGACGTGCATATAATGAGGTGCCCTCGACGCTGGAATGCAGGCTTAAATGTTTTGATCAAAATATGAACTAATACCTCATGTTTTCATTTTGCTAGACACACACAGATATAGATATATATATATATATATATATATATATATATATATATATATATGTATATATATATATATAACCAAAAAAAACTGATACCGAACACGGGGCGCTCAACCCAATACTGTATAGTAAGTGTATACAAGGTCAAATGTTATGGTAAGCACAAAGTCCAATTAACAGGAGGCAGCCAGTCCTAAATCAGATGGTGAGTCTGGATAATCTAGAAAAAAGTAAAAAGAACAGGGCGCCACATAGTGTATTACCAGATATACATGGGATAAAATCTGTACTGTAGTAAGTTCCCAGATAGGGAAAACCGTGAAGTGAATACGGCACACACGTGAGTGAAGTGACTCAATTCCCAAGTGAGATCACCACTAGTTAAAGTTTCTGCGTACCAGATAAGAGACTTTGAAAAGCACAACTGACATGTTGGTGATGTTTTATGTATCTGCTTGGACAACCAATGTTAACTTCTCCTCAGCAGAATGACACCGATATCAGCTGGAACCTCAGATCATAAGCAAAAATAGAAAGATACTGGAATAGTGTAATACTGTGTAAAACAGTTTTAATTTAAAAACAGTAAGTAGCCCACTTACATAAAAACACTTGAAATATACATATAAAGGTTTCTTTAACCAGTACTCATCTGGACTGCATGGAATCCAATAGAATTGGCAACATAAAGTCCTTTCAGAATCCCCACAACCGCTTAGCTGGAGGGCAAATAACGACCAATGTCCATAAATCACCAGATGAGCTGACACAATCCTCAACGCGTTTCGTCCGTGTAATGTATGGACTTCATCAGGAGGAGCACAAATAGATAAATGTACATAGCACCAGGGCTCCAGTTTATATGCGCTGCCGCCATTGCAATAATCGGCACTGAGTGACGTCATATATATATCTGTCTCTACTCCTTTACACCACTAAGTTTTAATATTTCGCTTTTAATATATGCACTTTTAATTTATACGGTTAAAATGTTCTTTTAATGTGTGTTTTTTTCATTCATCTCATGTCTATTTTGGAATATACTAATCCTCATTACAGTCACTACTGACTACACATATGAGCTGTGCCTTCCCTAGTTAGTATTTATTTCTCTCTCATTTTTCCCCAGTAAATGTCCTCAGAAGGTATGTGAATTGTATACTGCCAGCAAACACAGGAGACAGACCAATCCCACTGAATGACCTATAGAGGGCTGTGCACAGGAGATTCACTCACAATTTGATGGTTCATGAACATGTTTGCAGGGAAGAGTGAGATAGAAGTCCAAGGGCTAGATTTACTAAGCTGCGGGTTTGAAAAAGTGGGGATGTTGCCTATAGCAACCAATTAGATTCTAGCTTTCATTTATTTAGTGCATTCTACAAAATGACAGCTAGAATCTGATTGGTTGCTGTAGGCAACATCTCCACTTTTTCACAGTTTAGTAAATATTCCCCTTGGTTTAGTGTGTGAATTGCAGGGATCTTATTTTCACTTCTTTATAATAAAAATTGTCTTCTTGTTTTTCACTTTAATTTTTTTGGTGTCAGAGTCACATTACAGGTGGGAACAGGTCTGACATGACTGATCCTGATTTCAGGCGTTATACCACAAACTGGACTAGTAATAAAGAAAAAAACATAGAGATGGAAAACCGCACAAGGCAAAAAATGGTACGAGCACTATATTGTGGTAAACCCAATTAAAGACATATGATAAGTCGGGGGGTGCACCCTACACTGTATTAGTTAATTTGAAAAACCAAAGAAAGGGAGGGGGGGGGAAGGGAAAAAGTCAGTGTGATATGAGGCACTCCAAAATTGCTTGTTAAAATATAACATTTATTAGATTGAATTTAAAATGGAAAGATTTGAGCGAAATGTTAAAAGAAAAAATAAATACAAAAAGTGATATGTGGTTAAAATGCTAAATATTTTGCAATGTCCCACTTGTCGTCCCTATCGACAAGTGGGACTAAGCTCCGTAGCTTTGTCAAGGCGAACTGATCCAAAGAAATGACAGCTGTTAAATACTCTCTCAAAGAGGTGTGGCCAAAGTTTATGGGACCAATCGGAAAAAATTCCGTCATGATAGGTGTGTATATTTTCATTTTGTCCCCCCGTGGTTTTGATTGACATTTAAGTTGACCCATAATCATTGATGCTATTAGAGTACAGATTGTTTCATTGGTTAATAGCAAAGTGTGCCGTTTTAATGCTCATTTCATTTAATTCTGACTCTGAGAAATATTGAGTGATACTGAATCAGAAAAACCAATTAATCTCAATATCAGCAGTAACTCATGCCTTTTTATTATTTATCATTTTCCATGTTTGATTACCGGTATTCACATCCGTTATAGTTATGCCTCAATCATAGAGAAATATATATTATAAGAATGACATGATTCTATCTACATTGTGAGAAAGATTATCAATAAGCTATAATAATATAGTCAAAGGGTTTTCACTCAAAATTTATTTCTCACTTGAGGTGATATAAATTTATTTATATCCAATTAATGGTAATTTTGTAAACCGAAAATAAAACAACAATGATAAAGATACCAATGATAATAATAAAAGACGTCCCTTCCATCTAGAAAGAATTATTCCATAGGGATTTTGCAAAAGAAAATAATGATATATCTAGGAAAATATATTGAGAGGACAAAATAAAATCAAAACTCTGACATATAGTAGGAGGATAATTATCCCTTTTTGTTTGGCAGATTTTGTAATATTCCTTTGGGACTCAAAAAAATATGTAGAAAATATAGAGTAATCCACAGGGATTATGTTGGTTAATAATGTCCCATCTTGAATATCCCGAAAAAGAGAGTAAATAACATCATAACTCAATATCATTAAGATAAATGAAAAAAGTTGCCAATTATGAAAAACACCGAAAGAGAAGTCCCATTAATTATTGATAGTTGTAAATACAATTACAGTTTAAACCCCAAGGAAGAAACATCGATAGGGCTATAGCCCATATTGATATTAAAAAATGATGAAACCATATGAATTTCTGAATATCACCAATGGTTGGGAATGAAGTTCGTAACCTACTATGAAAAAACTTGATACTCAAGGATCTTAAGAATTGAAAAAATCTTAAAGAATCTTAAAGAAAGGAAGCATAGCTATTATAATCATTAAGTCCATATGGAGCCATACTCCCCATCTGGAATATCATTTTAGTCTCTCTTTGCAGTAGCTGTTTTTGTAGGTCACCACCTCTAATTCCCAAATTAATTCTGACCATTGCAAATGCTGGCAACCCCTTCGGGTTGCCATCATGTTTGAACAAAAAATGTTTTGCAACTGTGGTAAGTATCTTAAGTTTATCTTTGTCCTTCTTACTGTTTCTTATGTTATTAACGTGCTCAAGTAACCTTTTTTTAAAAGGTCTGGTGGTCATTCCAACATACTTGAGAACACGGACAGGTAAGGCAATAAACAACCCCTGAGGAGTTGCAATTCAGGAATTCCAATATTTTCCATTCCTTTGGATCAGTTCGCCTTCACAAAGCTACGGAGCAAAACGCGCGTTGGTGTTTTGTCTCACTTGTCCTCCTAGCATAGATTGATTAGAAGCACAGCAGGAATCGCTCCCCAGTTTCATTTTAGGCAGGGCATTTATCACAAAATCCCGCGATTCCTGCAGGCCGTTTCTACTATATATTAGCGCCTCGATATAGGCTTCATTAGCCAGATGCAGGTTAGCACTATTCATAGATAGTATCCTCGGGCTGTCAATATGAGATACATGGTATCTGCTCTTTATTATTAGGAGATCAATATGATGGACATTAATTCTGTTACATTCAGGCAATAACTTTTATACCATTATTATTGCATCTTCTCCTTCAAGTGGATCGTATACATGTATACCAATTATTGAGGCTTTTCTTATTTAGCGATTATTGGTCTTTGCAATTTATGCAATCTAGGGCTACTACAGTATATTCTATATTCTCTATATACAGCCCTTAGCGCTATTGTAGCGAGGGCTACTATAGCACATTGTATACCCTTTATATGCAGCCCTTAGCGCTATTGTAGCGGATACGACAGGGACGACAAGTGAGACATTGCAAATTATTTTGCATTTTAACCACATATCACTTTTTGTATTTATTTTTTCTTTTAACAGTTCGCTCAAATCTTTCCATTTTAAATTCAATCTAATAAAATTTATATTTTAACGAGCAATTTTGGAGTGCCTCATATTACACTGACTTTTTCCCTTCCTCCCCCCCTCCCTTTCTTTGGTTTTTCAAGTTATACCACAAACACCTGCAATGTCAGTAAGGGTGTGAAGACTTTTTATATCCACTGTAGTGCTGGGGGTCCCTGGGGAGAGGCCATAAGTGAAGTGTACACTTGTGCTAGTGGATAATAATGTTGGGGGAGATGTCAGGATGACATTACCGTGCTCCTAACCAGAACCAACATAGTCTTATCTCATAGACACAGAGGATAGAGGATTATACAACTATACAGGACATTATGGAGGATGTTTATGTTTGTGGATAGACATATAAATGGTGGTGTCTTGCTGCTGTCATTTCTATCCATATTCTGGGTCCTGTGTGGAAGTTCTAGTTGTGTACAAGGTGAGAGTATGACAATGTCACCAGAGAGTTGTATTAACATCTCAAAGAGAAAAGTTGTTTATTTTACTAGAGATGAAAGTCATTGATGTAATTACATTTCTTCCAGCAACGTGATGTCAGTAATTTATTCACTGCACTAACAGATGTGCTGGGAGATGTTATCCCGTGTGCTTATAGTACAGTACATGCTCTCATCACACATAACGGTTATCAATGCATGAACAGGGAGAGGAGCGTAAGGACATATAGCAATAAGTTTCTTGTTACCTTTGCGTCAGTTAAGTGACTATTTATTTTATTTGATGATTTACAGTATTCTTATGCAGGTCCCCTGCTATAGAGCAATGTGATCCAGCACCAGACCATTCAGTGCGGGGACTATAGTGGCTTCCAGGATAATGAATAAAAATTGGGATCCTGTAGTGACAACTATAACATCCTCATGATCCTAGTATAATATGGAGTTTAATTCCACCTTACAAATAAATGATGGTGATATGATGGATATCAGGGTAACACTCTGCCTGGGGGTCAATCTTGTCTAGAACTGGCCCTAGTTCTTGGAGCCTTGTTTATTTCTTATATAATCGTGAGAGTATTGGATATTGTGACTGTCTTTATTTCATATGTAATATTTGTTTCTTTTTATGGTTTTATAGAATGTGTAAGACAAAGACTTGAATTAAAGTATTGACCAAAGTCCAGTACCCAGCACCTTGAAGGATATGAAACAATCAAGTAGTTGTGCTGGAGTAAACAGGCTCTGTGGCCCCCGGGTACTTAGGAAGCACCCCCTACATCTTCTCTCTCCACTATTTGGGTACCACATGAGGCATATTCTTGCTGCTGGTCCACATTGAACAAAGAAAGCCACAATTGAGGCAGTTCCTCCTAACCTAAGGAGGAAAATTCTGTATCCCGTCACTCTCTGTTATCATTACATGTTACTCCATTCAGTTGTCAGGCTTGTAAATGTCCCTTATTACCAGCAATTTGCATGGGTGATTAAAATTCTAGAAATTGTAACATTTTCATTTTGTCCCACAAAGGGAAACAACATCAAACGTACTAATTTCTGTGTGATATACACTGTGGATGTATGGGGCTATATCTGTTCATTCTGTGAGGGCAGAGAGACATTACATGGTAGTGCCGAGGAGTCATCACACCAAGGACATGGTTGTATTGAAGATCTACTGGACCCATCTCAGATCAGCTGCTGGACCCAGAGTGTTCAGCTGTCATTGCTGTTACCATCTCTGTCCCTCCGGTGCTGATGTCTGCAGCCTCCTTGATGGTAGCACCAGCCGACACACCTTCTGTGGACATGTGAAACAAGTGCCCTGGCTCTGTGTCCAGCAGTGAGTATGATGCCAAACAAACATACCAGGCACACAGCTACTCTGAGCTGGTGGAAAACCAAAGAGTGCCCGTGCGGCATAAAAGTGTCCAGCAGACAAATGGATACAATTGTGCAAAATTGTATGTGCTGTGTATACACATATTATAAATAGCAAATTACCCTGATCATTTAGTTTCTTTCCTTCTGTTTAAGCACTATTTTTATAATAAACATAACAAATAATAAATGTCTTATGAAATGACGAATACACACACAGTATGAGCATAGAATTTACTAAATATGAACTATATTTAAACTACAATTTTTAATAAATAATAATGATTATTTGCTTCATCCAGCAGGTTCAGCAACTTGTTTCATAAAACACTTCAGGCAATGAGGTCTGTAGGTGCAAAAAGATAAAATATCAATGTACATTGTGTTAGTTTACCTCCTCTATTCATAGTGATATTTCAATATTATGTATTAACAATAGTAATAAAGGAACACATAGTAAAATGGTCCGGTAACCCATAGCATCCATTTATATAAAAGCTTTCATTAATGTGACTACACCAGGCTACTAATGGCTGAATGGGTCCCATGAAAAGTCTAATGTGAGACCTGAAGACTCAGGTCGGAGCTGGTGAGAAATGTAAGTCCTCATGTTACTAATCTCCGCAGAATATAAAGTGTTGTAGAGTCACATGTATAAGAGCGCTCCTTGCTGTGCAGAGGGAAACATGGACATATCTGCTTTACAAAAGGACATGTCTCACCAGCTCCGAGCTGAGTCTTCAGGTCTCACACTATACTTTCAATGGGACCCGTGTTACACCTCCCACTCACGTGTGTGCGTGTGCCCAGTGTGTGTGACAGGTCGGATGCACATAAATGATGTGATCTGGTCAGAACCTGACCGTGCATTGATAACACATAAATATATATTATGCAAAGTCATGCGGGCATCTAAGTACATGCACACACTGGATTGTGGACCAATCATACAATCTATGTGCAGGACCCAACAATACCTTAAATGGTCCTGAAATAATAATACTGGTCAGTATGTTATAATATTAATCATGAAACATGATAATTACCTGATTTTGGGGTGATGACACGCTGGGTAGGTTTCTTGCCTCAGGATTGCTGATAGCTTCAACTACCTCTGTCTCTATGCTCTGCAAAACATACATAAATACATTATATTTCTAGATAAGAGTAGTAAGACTAAAGGACTGATTGTATTACACCACCAGCATGAAACAGGGCTGTATGTACTGTGACAGAAGCACTGGGAAAGAAACGAATGGCAGGTATTTAAGACCTAGATTTCTGTCATTTATATTTTAAACCACTGGAGAGAGATTGCTTAGGTGTGTGGGGAAAGCTTCCCAGTGCAGGTTTCAAAGCAGACTTACTAGGAGTTGCACCTGCGTGCTGCCTTTAAAAGGCTGCAGCTCTGATCACACCCTCTGTCATTGTCTGGGAAGGAGGTCAGGTGGCTCCTGAGAGAAACTGCAACTTTGAATGGGATAATGTGACAGAAATCTGCACTATCCACGTATACACCGGACAAGTATAATTATATAACACCTCTCACCACACTGACATGTGGACGACCTCTAGGAAACATGCATCCAATATTTAATCATATTTTTATTCCAGAGTATGAGATCATTATGTAGATACCCCGGTGTATCCCCATAATAAGTCGCCTTCTTGTTGTCATTGTGTTACTCACCATTGTAAAGCAGCAGGCTGCATACAGAGGAGTAGATATACACCCGATAAATGATGTCACCAGGACCACAATACTAAGCACCGTTATTAAAGAAATGTAATAAATAGTGGATGGAGGAGAGACAGTAATCACCTGTGTGTATAATTCTGTCTGCCTTGTTCTTTATCACAGTAACTTATACCTAGACATGTATGTTATAACTTAATACACAAGTAATATTGTCATTAATAATTACTAACAATGACAGAAATGTGTTTCTTATATATCATTACTTAGCCCTATATAGGAAACTGATGTGTATAAATGTCATTCTGCGCAGTGCTATGCTGTATTATATTTGTATGACATTTCCTCCTATGTGCACACTACCATCGCTGTCCATGTAGTACACGGTCATATTAAACAGTACTATGTCCCATCTGTGCAAACAGCGATCAAACATTCAGAGATATATATTGTATCCAATTTATTACATCACTAATAGATCCGCAATTACATAGATCTAATAGTAAGAACTACATAAGACTTGTTAGAAGTTACGGTACACTTTGTCTGCAGTATAAGACCCATTTTTGTGGGAATCTGACTAAGTATTAGTGAACTGTGGCTTCAGAAAAATGGTCGTTATTCTTCTTACTTATGTTTTGGCTCTAGTGTTTCTGTTACACTAGGAAAAAAGTAAATGCAGTTTCTTGGCTGCTAAAAGTAAAGCACTGGGAGAGTAACTGTAACACTAATTGTATTATTTTGTGCTATTTAATTGGATGTAAGGTGAGATTAGTAATCATGTGTAAAGTTATATTAACTTACTAGGTATTATGTTAGTTTGGAAAGATGGTCAAGATTGATGTAATTAAAGGTGGTAAATATTAATGTGGGTTTTTAATGTGCAGCTTACATTATCCCTAATTGGGTTTTATTCACCTATGTTATTACATTTATATACATTGTGCTTTTTGGCCTTTGTGCTGTTCTGTAAATACAATTACTGGCATGTTAGGTAAAGGTGCTGTACAGTTATATACAAGTGACACGTCTGCACCATAAAGTCATGTTCTTTCCCAGTGTCCTAATACCAATTGCTGGGAGAAGCCACGTTCCTGTCTTCTGTCCAGTTCTTTGACATAAAGGATACGTGCAAATCATCTCAGCTCCCACATCCTCCATCCAGTTCCCCAGGATGTACATTATGGAGAATACATGGAGGATGGCCGAGTGCACACATAGGTTGCTGAAGAAAATGATGTACAGATGAGATTTCTTCATGCATGTAGGGTTCTATAGAGACAAAACATAAAGTACCACATTCATTAATGTTAGTGATGGTATTATAATTCAATTAAAAGAAAAATACAGGTAACAGATGTTGGGCAGTGCCCCCATATTAGCTGATGATCTCTCTGCCATAAGTACGGTTAGCGGAAAGATGGCAGCCATGCTTGTGTTGCCTAGCAACATGATGCGCTGCAGGGGGCACTGGGAGAACTAGAAGCCATTTATTTGGCTACTATTATAAATACTACACACGTTATAATGTCACTGTTGTGGTAATTATCATGTACCTCTGCTGCCGATGGCCAAGCGCCAATGATAGGCCAGTCGATGGCCCTCAGTCTTATCATTGTATGGAAGCAGCAACCTGCAATGACAATACAATATGTCACTAATAATTCCCTACTGATAAATTATATAACAAGTACAAACAATTTATAGAGAAGGATGTCCCCTAAGGACCAATATACCTGTGACCAAACTCATTTTAAGTTATTGTATAAAATTGGCGATATATTGGAGTAACTGGGCCCCATGACCAGTTTTGCTGTATTAAACTTACAGTTTGTGATGCTAAAATGGGGATTAGAAAACACAACTTTTCTGATTGTTCAGTATACACAATGTTAATAACAATTAAATTGTTAAAAAAAAGTGTCAGAAAAGTTCTTTTGAACTAAACAATGTGCGCTCAGGTAATAAGATAATAATCTTCCATTTTTCTGATGCATGAAAAACAGGGTTTGCTGTAATTGTGATGAAACTAATGGGAAACATGAAGCGTTATATAATGTTATCTCCCTTGTGCCCATTGACTAGTAATATTAATATCACAGTGCTCACCTCTCCAAGATCTCCTTAGATTGACATAGGCCACAACTATAGTCAGCAGTATCTGAATGTGGAAAGTCAACCCGGCTGATAGTGGGACTACTATGGTGTGGTGCTGAGCCAGCCAAATACATCTAAACAGGAAGAAAATATATCTAATGATATGCAATAATCTTATTACTATTACTGTATCCTAATATTCCTTTATTTTACTTTATTTCCTCCATCTTATTCATAGATATAAACATGACTGAGAACTCATCACAGAGGGATAAAGAAACAGGTAAGAACTGTACAATGAAAGGCCATAGTAACATCCATGACCACATGACACAGTGTGTGGCCCCGCAACATAGGGGGCCCTGAGTTCAGAGGAGAATACTCCCTTCAGTCTGACTGTAAAGTGATTTATACAAGGAACATAGAATAGCCCAGACAGGTCTGTCAGATTGGTAGAGATGTGATTAGTGTATTATAATGCTGGATATTATAAAACATAAACTTTGGAATGTAAAATCCTCTTTATAGCTAAACTGCTGTTTACAGGTAAAGCACAGATGAGATATTTGATATATTTTAGTGGAGACAGAGAGAGATTCCACACCTGGTACTATCATTGTATTAGTTATATGACATGATCTACTAATCTGACTCACTTATTACTTAATTGGAATGGTTTCCATTGAAATACACACAGTACTCACGGGAAGCTGAAGAAAAGTCCGTTAACTAGTAACAGAATAAAAAGGTAGGTCAGCAGATGGCTCATCTGTCGAACAGAGGACTTGCGACAACACATCTTCTTCACTCGCCTGTCACCAACTGCCCAGATTCCAGTATATACAACCTGTTTTCTAGCAGCAGCGGAATCCAGGAACATTGTGATGTCACTGCATTGTAATGTCATGTGGGTTCCAACCAAGCTGGTACACCGGGCATCATTACTGAGACATGGTGCCCACAACATGGCACTGGAGGATAACATTGGGTTTACCAGTATCTATAAAGGACTAACTTAATATATAAAACCTGGCTGCCGTGCTTCATATTCTCTACCAGTGACAGACACCAATTAGGTTACTTGGTCTTCAGTGTAAAATAATCTAGTATTCAGGGAATACCACACTCATCATGTACTATAGCTAACACATTGTACTACTATAACTACAGCATGTACACCAAACACGTCATACTGTGCATTGCATGATTCATGTTCATATCTGTTACACGTGTTCTCTTAGAGCTGTGTGTCAGTGACATAGGGACACATTTCATTTAAAGCGCTTAAAGGCTACGTCCACGGTTACTTATTTCTCTACTATGTACCTCCACATAGCATAGTATGTGATGTAATACATCTCCTCACCTACCTGCTTTACTTTTATCATTACAGGTATCAATGGTTACCTCTAACTGCCTAATCCATCTGCAGGAATGTTGCTGGATGTTATGTAAACTAGTAAAGGTCAGACACCAATGAGGTATATGAACGTCTCTCCCACAGCCGCAGAATGTATTTCCTATATCAGGTGAAGGATGCTTGGAAGGGGCGTGGCTCACATTACAAATAACAATTTATACCGGCGGTGTGACTCTCCTGACATCAGAGATGATGCGGCAGGAGGGAGAGGGGGATAGTGCTGCGGTATAGTACCTCTTGTCGGTTGGGTATGATAGCAGATAGATAGTAATGGCAGGGTGATACTATCACACTCAGTCCATGGGCGCCTACTCCACAGCTGCAGGTGACCCCACGTTTTGTGCAGCATTCTGCCATACAAGTCACTCTCCCCACAGAGTCACTTACTTACACGCAGGGCTGCTAAGAGGAATTCAGGGCCCCGATACAACAAATTCATGGGGTCCCCCTTATAGTTGAAAATGTAAAAAGAATTTGTGGCTGTGCGGCAGCACAAAGACACTGTTAGGTGCTAGTGGGGGTGTTTATACAATTGGGGCGTGGCTATGTATAATTGGGTGTGGCTACCAGATGACAAGCGCTAGGCCACCCTCCTACAGAAGAAAAACCTGCATTGTTGTGAACACCACTGAACAGTCACCAAAAATTGGGATTAGCCCACATGAATCACAACATTTCACACACTCTCCTGCTCTCTCCTATCTGTTCTTCTCATTTTCACCAGCTGTGGTTGCAGATTTCTTTAGTTGCAGCATCTCTGGATCCTGAAATGTTGGAAGCCCTATTTGGAAAAAAAATGGCTACATTTAGAAAATTACAACCAGCCCCGGCGTTAAATAAATACCACCCACAAGTAATAATTAGGCCTTCCTCCAGCCCCAACATTAAGGCAATAGTATTCCCATTTAATAAATAAACCTATTTCCCTCCCTGCAAATTAGAGATGCTCACTGACCCCCGTGTTTATGTTTTGGTTTTTGTTTTGGATCTGGATTACCGTCGTGTTTTGGTTTTGCCAAATGGCCCTTGAATGTTTTGGTTTTGTTTGGTTTTGTTTTGCAATTTTGTTTAAAAAATAAAGTTTTTGGGCATAAAATAACCAAATTTAGTGCTCCACCTGTTTCTTGGATAATTAATGTAATTGTAAAGCTAATAAATTATCAAAAAAACAGTTTAATTCCTGGTAGGCCGTCATTAATTCTACACACAAACCAGATTGTCTTCCTCTCCATCTATGCATATTGGCAATGCAGCCATCGTCTTTGGGTGTATATTACACCCTACACTTATAGTTAAATATGTAAAGAAATGGACAAAGGCAGTTTGGTTTCTGTCTCTCTCGGCCCCTCTTCACTTGTAGAAAATACCAAAAAATTCAGCCGTTATAGACTGTAAAATATTAATTGAAAAGGAAAAGGCAGTTTGGTTTCTGTCTCTATAGGCTCCCCTCCACTTATAGAAAATACAAAAAAATTCAGCCATTATAGACTGTACAATATTAATTGAAATGGACAAAGCCAGTTTGGGGTCAGTCTGTGTATGACACCCTACCCTTAATGAGAAATTGCCAAAACAGCAGCCTTTCAAGACGGTACGTGATATAGAAATGCCCCAAGTCCCTTTCCTCTTTGGGGGTAGATTGCACCCTACACTTAAATAGAAAGTTTTAAAAAGATGCTATCATCATCATCTTCAGCTTCATCCTCACCCTCATCAGTGTGTACGTCATCATGACAGACTATCAATTCATCGCCGCTTGAATCCGCCATTAGAGAACAGTCAGTGCTTGGATGTCTTTGATGGTGAAGGCCTTCCTCGTGGAAGATGTAGTTCATTCTTATAAACATAATTTTCTCCACATTTTTGGGAAGTAACCTTCTACGGCAATCACTGACTAAGTTACCGGCTGTGTTGAACACTCGTTCAGAGTACACACTGGAGGGTGGGCAGCTTAGGTATTGCAAAGCAAGTTTGTACATGGGTTTCCAAATGGCCTGCTTTTCTTCCCGGTAAGGAAAGGGACTGTCTGACATTTTCATATCAATTACATCTTGAAAATAATCCTCCACCATCCTTTGCATGTTAATACTCGTATTGGATGGAGTTATGGGCAGGGTCACACATTTTTTTGAAAAATCCTTCAAACCAGCCCAGATGTTAAACTGGAGTGGTCTGCCCCCTGCGTCTTCCCTGCTTCTTTTTGGAAAATTAAATTTTTTACAAGCAGCAGCTGCTTGAGAAACTGAAGGAGGACACGTCGTCAAGTCAAGGCCCAGTTCAGCGGCCAACTTGCTGAGCAATAGCTCCTTGCAAAAGTTCACATCTCGCTCATTTTGAAGCAAAGACTTAATGTAGGTCTTAAACCTTGGATCAAGCACAGTGGCCAAAACGTAGTGATCCGAGTTCAAGATTTTAATAACTCGAGGATCATTGTGAAGCGAATTAAGTACTTGATCTACAAGGTCAACATACTTTGCGGAATTGCTTGCTTTCATCTCCTCCTTCAGCTTCTCAAGCTGCTTTTCCAATAATCTAATTAAAGGAATGACTTGGCTCAAGCTAGCAGAGTCTGCACTCACTTCACACATCACAACTTCAAATTGTTTCAGCACCTTGCACAACACTGAAAGGATTCCCCACTGTGCAAGAGTGAAATACATCCCCCCTCCTTTCCCAATGTCATGGCTTGTGCATGGCTTGGATGGCTTTGCGCTGTTCCTCCATCCTCTGAAGCATGTACAGGGTGGAATTCCACCTAGTTACCACCTATTGCTTAAGTTGGTGGCAGGGCAAGTTAAACTGTTCTTGGAGCTGCTGCAATCTCCTACATGCTGTGGCTGAATGCCTGAAATGTCCTGAAATTTTACAGGCCACCCGAAGCATCTCCTGCACCTCACGGTTATTTCTTAGGAAGCTCTGCACCACCAAGTTGATGGTGTGAGCAAAACAGGGAATGTGTTGGAATTCACCCAGCTATAATGCTTGCACTATATTGTTGGCGTTATCAGAAATGACATATCCTGGGGAGAGTCCAAGAGGTATGAGCCATGTAACAATCACATCTCTTAGTTTGCGTAACAAATTGTCAGCTGTATGCCTGTTAGTGAAGCCGGTGATACAAAGAGTGGCCTGCCTGTGACAAATGTTACGTAGTGCTGCTGTTGTTCCTGCTTGTGAAGGTGAATGACCAACCCAGTGGGCTTTCACAGTCATATAGTCTTTGGTTTGCCCACTTCCACTTGTCCACATATCTGTGGTTAAGTGGACAATAGGCAGAATGGCATTTTTGTTGCTATGGTATACTGAACTAAAATTACAAGCATTTGATAAGTGTCAAGGGCTTTTATTGACAATTACACTAAATTTATGCAAAGAGTCAATATTTGCAGTGTTGACCCTTCGTTTTGAAGACCTCTGCAAATTTCCCTGGCATGCTGTCAATCAACTTCTGGGCCACATACTGACTGATGGCCGCCCATTCTTACCTAATCAAGGCTTGGAGTTTGTCAGAATTTGTGGGTTTTTGTTTGTCCACCTGCCTCTTGAGGATTGACCACAAGTTCTCAATGGAATTAAGATTTGGGGAGTTTCCTGGCCATGGGCGTAAAATTTCGATGTTTTGATCCCCGAGACACTTTATCACTTTTGCATTATGGCAAGGTGCTCCATCATGCTGGAAAAGGCATTGTTTGTCAACAAACTGTTCTTGGATGGTTGTGAGAAGTTGCTCTTGGAGGATGTTTTGGTACCATTCTTTATTCATGGCTGTGTTCTTAGGCAAAATTGTGAGTGAGCCCACTCCCTTGACTGAGAAGCAACCCCACACATGAATGGTCTCAGGATGTATTACTGTTGGCATGACACAGGACTGATGGTAGCGCTCACATTTCCTTCTCCGGACAAGCATTTTCCAGATGCTCCAAACAAGCTGAAAGGGGAGTCATTAGAGAAAAAGACTTTGCCCCAGGCCTCAGCAGTCCAATCCCTGTAACATTTTGCAGAATATCATCATCATCATCATCATCATCGCCATTTATTTATATAGCGCCACTAATTCTGCAGGACTGTACAGAGAACTCATTCACATCGGTCCCTGCCCCATTGGAGCTTCAGCCTAAATTCCCTAACATACATTCAGACAGAGAGAGAGACGAAGGTCAATTTGATAGCAGCCAATTAACCTGCTAGTATGTTTTTGTAGTGTAGGAGGAAACCGGAGCACCTGGAGAAAACCCTCACAAATACAGGGAGAACATACAAACTTAACACAGATAAGACAATGGTCGGGAATCGAACTCATGACCACAGCGCTGTGAGGCATAAGTGTTAACCACTAAGTGACCGTGCTGCCCATATCAGTCTGTCCCTGATGTTTTTCCTGGAGAGAAATCGCTTCTTTGCTGGCCTTCTTGACACCAGGCCAACCTCTAAAAGTCTTTACCTCACTGTGCGTGCAGCTGCACTCACACCTGCGGTAGCTGAAACAACTTTAGGAGACGATCCTGGCGCTTGCTGGACGTTCTTGGACGCCCTGAAGCCTTCTTCACAACTATTGAACCTCTCTCCTTGAAGTTCTTGATGATCCGATAAATGGTTGATTTAGGTGCATTCTTACTAGCAGCAATACTGTGAAGCCATTCTGTACAAAGCAATGATAACTGCACGTGTTTCCTTGCATGTAACCATGGTTAACAGAGGAAGAACAATTATTTTAAGCACCACCCTCCTTTTAAAGCTTCCAGTCTGTAAATCTAACTCAATCAGCATGAAAGAGTGATCTCCAGCCTTGTCCTCGTCAACACTCTCAACTGTGTTAACGAGAGAATCACTGACCTGATGTCAGCCAGTCCTTTTGTGGCAGGGCTGAAATGCAGTGGAAATGTTGTTTTTGGGATAAAGTTCATTGCAATTCGTCTGATCACTCTTCCTGACATTCTGGAGTATATGAAAATTGCCATCATAAAAACTGAGGCAACAGATTTTGTGAAAAATATTTGTGTCATTCTCAAAACATTTGGCCATGGCTGTACAGTCTCATAGCAAGAGTATATATTTAGTCTATCAGGAAATTGGCTTATAATTTGATGTAGATAATGGTACTGTGAGTTTGCTCTTCCAGAGTGCTATCTGTAGGGATCCTTGTTCGGAGTGTGTCAGGATCATCCATTTTTAGAGCCCTAAAATGATGACCGTGGGTGGTTTTGGCGCCAAAATATAACGCGTCAGAACTGTTAACCCCTACAGCACTCAACAGAACCCAAGATGGCAGCAACACTGATTCCACACTCACAAAGCACTAAAATTGTGAGAATGGCAGTCCGGTGATACTGGCTCAGAGGAGAATATGTGGCAATATTGCGTTTGCCAGGGTGGGCAGCAAGAGACAGGGAAGTGTGAAAGATTGGTGACTGGATTAGCCTGGTCACAGGCTTGCTTAAGAAGGTCCTCTGCAACGATGGGAGCTGCTCTCTTTGTAGCGAATGCCGTTGTGCTCCTGTGTAAGGTAATGTTAGGGAGCCCTCTCGTGAGAACTTAGGCAGTGTATTTGATCCGATCGTGTGTGTGCCACCCAACTGCAGGTAGGGACAGTGTTGCCAATGAATTGCGATGAAGGGGAAAGGAGGAAACAGCTAATAAAGGCCACCTCGCCTTGGGCCCTCCACTATTATTGCAAAACATGTTAATTATAAAAAAAAACAATTATTTGAGCATCAACATTCACCAATATTTATTCAAGGTTAAGTTTTTTAGATGGGGTATACGTGATCTTTGGTATGGGCGGAAACAGGAGCCAAAATGAGATTAAATACTTTATTTAGATAATAGACTGTGTGGAGATCTTGCTCTACCCAATCTCAAGCTATATTACTATGCACTAAGCTCTACCCAATCTCAAACTATATTACTATGCACTAAGCTCTACCCAATCTCAAGCTATATTACTATGCACTAAGCTCTACCCAATCTCAAGCTATATTACTATGCACTAAACCCTCCACCCACAAAGGCAATACTGGGCGCTGACTTTAGGTAATAGGAATTAATAATTATCCATTTGTACTAATAAATTAAAATGCAATAGACCAATCCTACTTAATACCTAAAGTGCTACGCATATTGCTGGAGCTATATAAATAAAATGATGATGAGGATGATACCTAAATACCTGACCTTTATAGCATGGAGAGGGTAATTTCTGCTTCTCAGTGCAATTTTGAGAAAAAGAAAACAAGCGCTATCACCTTCTCTCCAGTATAAAAACCACCATATGCAAGTTAATAAAAAACACAATTTATTAAACAGTTAAAAAATAAATAAACCAAACACATTGCATCCAATTCATCAAAGAGTAAAATAAATTCTTCAGTTCACGTATAATAATGGGACCCATTTCAGTCTTTCAATGTAGATCACCATTCACCATTATAGTGCACATACTGTATAGGGAAAGCTTTCCAATCAATGTTATTTTACAAGTTGACTCAAAACACACAGGAACATTGGTGTATATAAAAGTCACACACTTGGAAAACAATAGGCTTTTGTGATCACATCCACAATATGGGGAAGTTGAATAGAAATCTGCTGGATAAATTCCAGATCAAAAGTCTGAGTTGAGCAGTCTGTGTTGGCGGCTTTTTACACCATCGGCTACTGCCAAATTTTTAGCTTTGCATTGATCAACGTGTTCAAATCGCCAGCTGTTATCTGTTTCAGAATTAGCGCAGTATGTCACATAATGCTTTAGTGAACTTAAGACATACACCCCTCCAGATGCTATCAATGGGTAAGTAGGGGAGTAACGGTGCACCTCTCATAATACAGACAGTCCGTATATGGAATTCGGTGCATTTGATTTTGCATTATTCTGACATAGATCCAGAAACTCCATTGTGGGATATAGGAAATTACTAAAAATGGGGTGAATTCTGGAGCTGCTATGGGATAACTTAAGTTGGACCAGCTTTATATGCACAATCACGTAAAATGTTTTGAAAAAATTCAACCAGGGTATGGGGTCCCTAGAACAGCTTTTTATAAATATTTGCAGCTTTGTCATGGTTTGGGGTGGAGGGTGGGGGTGGAGTGCCAATTTTATCGGATGCCCCTATGAAAAACACTATACATTATGAGGACTAGTAAAAATATCTCTCATTTATACACTGTTAATAAAATAAATTTATGGGGATAATTTGCTGGCACTCCGATTAAAATGGGAAGGTGACCTTGGAGTAACAGTTTAACAGATGAGGAATGATCTGATGCATTAGAACATACCAAAGAAACAACATTTTGTGGTAGGTTTCATCAACTTCAGCTTTATATATATAGCATAGGGTGTATCTCTCGCCAGTCAGATTAATACAATTTAGTACAAGGGAGGAAACAAATCGCCCAAAATGTGGAGAAAGGCCATGTACTTTTTGGCATTTATTATGGGCTTGCCCCAAGATTCAGAGATTTTGGTTAGCAGTATTAAACTGCATACAATACGATCAATGTATTTGCACTCCCCAAAAATAACTATGTTTCGCTTAACACTGAAAAACCTCTTTGGCATAACGTAGCCAATATGTGGTTAATCTCCTCACCTTGGCCAAAGTAAGCATAGACAACTGGGATGGCACCTGAGGGCCACCCAGAGATGGGTTGATTTAGTCAACAAAACATTGGGTCATCGGTAGATTGTATTAGTAGAAATAATGAATCCAAATTCTTAAAAGTCTGGTCTAATTGGATTACATCACGATATGCATTCATTCGGGTAATGATTAATCTGGGTGTTCAGTTTTTTAAATGCTTTTGATTTATTAATTGTGTTCTATGTTTTATTATGATTCACTATCACTATATATTGTATACTATATAAGTAGTATTTTCTTGTTAGATTAGTGTATAAAACTTGTATGTGATTTCTATGTATTGTTTCTGAATGTATTTTTAGGAGACCCATGTACAGTAAATAATGTGTAATATTAGACCTTAACACTGAGTAGGTGTGTTCTAAATAGGACAAAGTGTAGAGGTCGAGAGTGCATAGAAAAATCTTCAATATGCCCTTATTCGGAGCTATAGCATACAGCACCAATCACACATTGTGCATGGTTAGTAGCAGTGATTATAATTTTGGTAATTATTATTATGGACACTTTTACAATGACGCCCCCACAGGCATGGTTTAAATGTGATCTTGTTAGGCTATAGTGGTGTCACAGTGTTATGAAATATATGAACCTGGGCACCAGGGAAAGAGAGGTGAGGAAACAGATGACGATGGATGAAGATAATTATACTGTTATGTTATTGCTGTACACCATGAAGAAGAGTTACAATTAATTGCAGCGTAATATTGCAGCAGTATAGGCTACGTGTTTTATACATCCTTTATTATGGGATGTAGTGTTGGAATTGATCTTTTCGTTGTGGACCGGAGAACTAGGTAAGAGGCTGGGAAACATTAACATGGATACTGAAAAAGATAGTGGTATGTTTTTGCTGTTAACCATACTAGAAAAATTTTGGTTCAGTCAACACATTTTTTTGAATGATGTCTTGAGTGTATATATTCAAAGCCTACCGTGTATGTTTGTATATATATTATTAGTTGTGCCTTTATATTAAGGTTGCATCTAATAAACAACATTCTGCAATGTTAAATCTGTGAGAGGGGGGGGGGGCATGGTGTTTTTAGGGGCTATATTTTAAAAAGTATTAAAGCTATTAAGCATGCGAATGGAGAAGTGTCCAAAGGTGCCGCATGCCAAATTTCAGAAAAAAATAATAAAAAACGACAAATTTGGAATAATCTAAAGTTCAAAATGTCGCTGTTTTTTTCCACTTCCTGTTTTACAAGAGTCACCGGTTTTCTGTTTTTTTTTGGGAGAGCGTAACTCAGGGTACAGGAGGTTTAAAGACTTGAGGGTAAATGTATCAAGCTTAGAGTTTTCCGGCCGGTTTGAAAAACCAATCAGATTCTAACTATTATTTATTTAGTACATTCGACAAAATGACAGCTAGAATCTGATTGGTTGCTATAGGCAACATTTCTACTTTTCAAACCTGCCGGAAAACTCTCAGCTTGACACATTTACCCCTTGGGGACTGTTTTGTTAGAAAGCTATTAGGGCGGAGGAGTGCCTTTGAGGGTTTAAAATTTTGAGAACTTACAGATTTTTTAACATTTTAGTAAAATATGCCCCATTTTAAAGATAGGGGAATTCATAAGGTTGCGCATGTCAGTTAGATGTGTGTGCTGGGTGTACTCAGACTGGCTTCACTTGCAAGTACAAATATGGCTGACCCTCTCGCTAAGAAATTTTCTTCTGCCAGCAGGAGAAATTAGCCATTTTTGCCAGATACAGGGAGGATCTTCGGGTTTTTTGGGGCTGCAGGGGACACACATTTCTAGGCCTGGCACCGCTCTCATTATAAAGTTTAACAGGTCCGTCTGTGTCCGTACGGCTGTATCAGAGCCAGGTTAAGCCTCCCGCCCCTCAGTGACGTCAGTTAATTTATTCACTGCACTGAGGTGGGGGCGGGAGATTTAAAACTGCTCTGCAGTTCCTGCACTGATTGCACAGAGCCACGATCAGTGCAGGGGATAGGGTATAGGAAAATGGACTATGAACTTTTAATTGTATGGAACCAGTGAAACATGAAAAGTGGTTTGTAGTTCATGCAATAAGTGAGGTGCTTTACACATTTCGTTTCATAGTTTATGCTCTGATGCTCTGATAGTCTGGGTTAAAATTGTCAGCTCTGCACTTGTACATACTGCGGACGGACACCACCTGACAGAGTGCCCGAGGCTCCTAGTTCTCCCCTGCTCTGCAGTCAGATTGTCCCTGCCCAGGGTGCAGAGCCGACTCCTCAGTACAGATTATGGCAGCCCTAGGGGTAAATGTATCAAGCTGAGAGTTTTCTGGCAGGTTTGAAAATCCAATCAGATTCTAGCTATCATTTATTTAGTGCATTCTGCAAAATGAAAGCTAGAATATGATTGGTTGCTATAGGCAACATCTCCACTTTTCAAACCCGCCGGAAAATTCTCAGCTTCATACATTTACCCCCTAGTCTCAATGTGACGAGTGGCTCAGGGCTGCTCCGACTGTCAGTTCTAACTGTCCCTCAGCTACTTTCTCTCCCTGCATGGCGCTGGCTGTCCTGAGTTTAAGTCAGAGAGCCGTGATTGGTGCTGGGCTGCTGTATGAACAGTCACTGAGTTGGCTAAGCCCGCCCCCTCAGAATAGAGCCCACCCCTTTAGAATAGCTTGCGAGCCACCAGTGTATATCGGTGTATTTATTGTGGGCTGTGGGTTTTGTCACTCTAGAGCAGAGATGGACGGGCTCAGTTTCCTTAAAACCGACCCCACCCGAACTTTGGGGTTCCGAGTACTCTCGCGCCTATTCGGATTCCAAAACGAGGCAAATCGTCATTGTGACGTCGTCGGATCTCGGGAGTTTTGGAATCAATTTATACCCGCCTCCACTGCGATCTAGCACCATTTGAAAGAGGGACAGAGAAGGGTTAGGTCACAGTATAGAGCAGGCAAAGTGAGAGAATAGAAATAGGAGGGTGGTAATTCTAATATAACAGTTATTGCACTGTATTTTTCTGAATTTGCACTACAAAGTGTTTGGGGTCTCATATACACCCTTATAAAACAGCTGAATTTCTGAGTGCTGAAATCCTAATATAGCAGTCATTGCACTGTATTTTTCTGAATTTGCACTAATAACTGTAGGGTCTAATATGGCGGTTCCCAAACTGTGCGCGCGGCACCCCTGGGATCCGCCGGCTAGACATAAAAAAAAAAAAACACAGAAACTTACCAATACGTCGGGCGCCGGGACCCAGCAGCCTCCTCTCTCCTGCAGCTGTCACTGAATATCGACGTCAGTAACCAGCTGCAGGAGAGAGAGGAGACTGCTGGGTCCCGGCGCCCGACGGATTGGTAAGTTTCTGTGTTTTTTTTTATGGCTGGTGCCTGGCGCGGGGCAGAGTGAGAGGGATCGTGGCAGAGGAGAGGGACAGAGGATGGTGACAGCGGGACAGAGGAGGAGAGCAGAGGATGGTGACAGCGGGACAGAGGAGGAGAGCAGAGGATGGTGACAGCGGGACAGAGGAGGAGAGCAGAGGATGGTGACAGCGGGGCAGAGGAGGAGAGCAGAGGATGGTGACAGTGGGACAGAGGAGGAGAGCAGAGGATGGTGACAGCGGGGCAGAGGAGGAGAGCAGAGGATGGTGACAGCGGGACAGAGGTTGGTGACAGAGGATGGTGACAGCGGGACAGAGGTTGGTGATAGAGGATGGTGACAGAGGAGGAGAGCAGAGGATGGTGACAGTGGGACAGAGGAGAGGGACAGAGGATGGTGACAGCGGGACAGAGGATGGTGACAGCGGGACAGAGGAGGGGGACAGAGGATGGTGACAGCGGGACAGAGGAGGAGAGCAGAGGATGGTGACAGCGGGACAGAGGAGGAGAGCAGAGGATGGTGACAGCGGGACAGAGGAGGAGAGCAGAGGATGGTGACAGCGGGACAGAGGAGGAGAGCAGAGGATGGTGACAGCGGGACAGAGGAGGAGAGCAGAGGATGGTGACAGCGGGGCAGAGGAGGAGAGCAGAGGATGGTGACAGTGGGACAGAGGAGGAGAGCAGAGGATGGTGACAGCGGGGCAGAGGAGGAGAGCAGAGGATGGTGACAGCGGGACAGAGGTTGGTGACAGAGGATGGTGACAGCGGGACAAAGGTTGGTGATAGAGGATGGTGACAGAGGAGGAGAGCAGAGGATGGTGACAGTGGGACAGAGGAGAGGGACAGAGGATGGTGACAGCGGGACAGAGGATGGTGACAGCGGGACAGAGGAGGGGGACAGAGGATGGTGACAGCGGGACAGAGGAGGAGAGCAGAGGATGTGACAACAGGGCAGAGGAGGGGGACAGAGAGCAGAGGATGGGGACAGAGAGCAGAGGATGGGGACAGCGGGGCAGAGGAGGGTCACAGAGAGCAGAGGAGGGGCACAGTGGGGCAGAGGAGGGGCACAGCGGGGCAGAGGAGGGGGACACAGCGTGAGAGGGGCAGTGGAGGAGGACACAGCGTGACAGAGCAGAGGAGGGGTGACAGCGGGGCAGAGGAGGAAAGCAGAGGATGGTGACAGCGGGACAGAGGAGGAGAGCAGAGGATGGTGACAGCGGGGCAGAGGAGGAGAGCAGAGGATGGTGACAGCGGGACAGAGGTTGGTGACAGAGGATGTTGACAGCGGGGCAGAGGAGAGCAGAGGATGGTGACAGCGGGGCAGAGGAGGAGAGCAGAGGATGGTGACAGCGGGACAGAGGTTGGTGACAGAGGATGGTGACAGCGGGGCAGAGGAGAGCAGAGGATGGTGACAGCGGGACAGAGGTTGGTGACAGCGGGACAGAGGAGGAGAGCAGATGATGGTGACAGTGGGACAGAGGAGGGGGACAGAGGATGGTGACAGCGGGACAGAGGATGGTGACAGCGGGACAGAGGAGGGGGACAGAGGATGGTGACAGCGGGACAGAGGAGGAAAGCAGAGGATGGTGACAGCAGGGCAGAGGAGGGGGACAGCGGGGCAGAGGAGGGGCACAGAGAGCAGAGGAGGGGCACAGTGGGGCAGAGGAGGGTCACAGCAGGGCAGAGGAGGGGGACACAGCATGAGAGGGGCAGTGGAGGGGGACACAGCATGAGAGGGCAGAGGAGGGGACAGCGTGTGAGAGGGCAGAGGAGGGGGACATTGTGAGAGAGGGCAGAGGAGCGGGGACAGCGTGACAGAGCAGAGGAGGGGGACAGCGTGGCAGAGGGGGCAGTGTGAGAGAGGGCAGTGTGTCTGGATGCAGAGGGGGCAGTTTGTCTGGATGCAGAGGGGACAGAGTGCCTGAGGGCAGAGTGTCTGGATGCAAAGGGGGCATTTTTGCATACAACTAAATAAGTATTTCTGTCCTGACCTAAATACTTATAACAATTTTTTTACCCAACTACTTCTAAAACAGGACTGCTCAATAATTATTTTGGAGGGGTGCCTTGAAAAAATTTGGAGACTCTAAGGGTGCCGTGAACTGCAAAAGTTTGGGAACCACTGGTCTAATATACCCCCAAAGACAAGACGTGCTTTGGTCATTTTTTGTTAATCTACAAGTCCTTGCAGGCTTTTGTCTGAATTTGCACTACAAAGTGTAGGGTCTAATATACACCCAAAGATGAGTGCTCAACTGCTAAGAGTCATTGATGAAGAGGAAGACAAGCAGGCTTGTCTGTAGAATTTGCAGGCGTTATATAGATAACACCTAAAGAGAAGAGCTCCATTGCTCCATTGCTAATTGTAATTGCTGAAATAGAAATTATAGTCCTGTTTGGCTTGGTCTAAATCTGCAGTTACATTTTATTGTACCATAGCTCATACAGAAACAGGAGGGGTGGCATTGTTCTTGTCACTCTCCAGTCTCAGTCATAATGATACTAATCCTTCTACCACATGTACTAAAGTCTATGTTCAAGTGCATACTGTTTTTAAGTCAGGGAAACAAAAATGTAAATAAAAATATTGTACCTTTTTAAAGAAAAAAAACCTCTCTAAAAAAGGTGAAAGTTTACTGTAGAAAAACATAAAATTGCCAACATGCCATTCTACCCAAAATATTACCAGGCATACCAGCATCAGGTAGCTCCCTTCTCTTAGCTAGATTTTAGTCCCTGCTGCATTCGACACTGTCATCATAATCACTCTCATCATTGTGTACATCTTCCTCAAACAATAGTAATTCATCCCCACTGGAATCCACCATCATAGACGTCTGTGTACTTTGATGTAATTGCCGATAATGGCCTCCTCATGGAATTTTGAGTTAATTTTATGGGAGCTGTCACAATTTTTGGGCAATTCTTTTAGAGCAGAGCAAATATCAAAATGTTGTGCTGACTCATCTGCATCACTACTGCGTGTCTTGGGAAAGCTAAGTTTTTTCAGAGAAGAAGTAGACGTCATTACAAGATGTTGATAGCTCTTGGATCCTGGCGAAGCGAATTAAGTACTTAATCTACAATTACAATATAGTTAGCAGATTTACTTAGTTTTATTTCGGCCATAAAATTTTTCTAGCTGCTTCTTAAAAAGTATAATTAAGGCAATCACTTAACTCAAGCTAACTGTGTCTGCACTCTCTTCACAGGTGACTACTTCACTGGACTAAAGTATATTCCCCTCAAATGCTAGTCTTCTTGTAGCTGCTGCATTCTCCTACATGCTGTTGCAGAATCACGAAAATTACCCTAAATTTTTTGGGACACAAACAACATCTCCTGCATGTCATTGCCATTTTTTAAAAGTTCTGTAACACCAAGTTGATTGTGTGAGCAAAACAGGAAATGTAATGAAATCCCCCCCTCCCCCCGCTGTAATGCTCTAACAATATTGGTGTCGTTATCAGAAATCACCTATCCTCAGGAGAGTCCAAGCAGGATTAGCCATGCTGCAATGACATCCCTTACTTTTTGTAACAGATTGTCAGCTGTATGCCTCTTAGTGCAGCCGCTGATACACAGAGAAGCCTACTTCTGAAAAATGTGACGTACTTGGGTACATGCTGCTCCTCTTCCTGCTGGTGAAGGCGAATCACCAACCCAGTGGGCTGTCACAGTCATATAATCTTTAGTTTGCCCAGTTCCGCTTGTCCACATATCTGTGGTTAAGTGTACAGTGGGTAGAATGGCTGACCTATATATAATGGTGTTTAAAGCATATAGGTCAGTGTAGGACCTGCATAGAATGAGGTGCCCTTGATGCTGGGATGCATACTTAAAAGTTTTGATCAAAATATGAACTAATACAACATATTTTTATTTTGCTAGACACCCACAGATATGCAGTGTAAAGGATAAGCACTGACAGCTGTCTTTTTGTTTTGTATATATATATGGGCATTTATATTGCCACGCAGCTGGTACCATATACAATATGGGATATACAGAGCGCGGGCTTATTGCCAAGCAGCTGGTACCATATATAATGTGGGATATAACGAGTGCGGGCTTGTTTTTTCTCTGGTTTTGTTTCAAAATATTGCCTTCTTGTCATAGCAGCTGTCCATCAAGCCTATTTAAGGCACATTTGGGTCCGGCTCTCAAGCCAGCCCTTGCTAGATGTAAACCCTTATACTTGGGAGGTGAGTGCATCTGATTTTAACTGGATTTTAATGGTGTTTAAGCATTAAGGTCCGTGTAGGACGTGCATATAATGAGGTGCCCTTGACGCTGGGATGCAGGCTTAAATGTTTTGATCAAAATATGAACTAATACCTCATGTTTTCATTTTGCTAGACACACACAGATATATATATATATATATATATATATATATATAACCAAGAAAAACTGATACCGAACACGGGGCGCTTAACCCAATACTGTATAGTAAGTGTATACAAGGTCAAATGTTATGGTAAGCACAAAGTCCAATTAACAGGAGGCAGCCAGTCCTAAATCAGATGGTGAGTGTGGATAATCTAGAAAAAAGTAAAAAGAACAGGGCGCTAAAATCTGTACTGTAGTAAGTTCCCAGATAGGGAAAACCGTGAAGTGAATACAGCACACACGTGAGTGAAGTGACTCAATTCCCAAGTGAGATCACCACTAGTTAAAGTTTCTGTGTACCAGATAAGAGACTTTGGAAAGCACAACTGACATGTTGGTGATGTTTTATGTATCTGCTTGGACAATCAATGTTAACTTCTCCTCAGCAGAATGACACCGATATCAGCTGGAACCTCAGATCATAAGCAAAAATGGAAAGATACTGGAATAGTGTAATACTGTGTAAAACAGTTTTAATTTAAAAACAGTAAGTAGCCCACTTACATAAAAACACTTGAAATATACATATAAAGGTTTCTTTAACCAGTACTCATCTGGACTGCATGGAATCCAATAGAATTGGCAACATAAAGTTCTTTCAGAATCCCTACAACCGCTTAGCTGGAGGGCAAATAACGACCAATGTCCATAAATCACCAGATGAGCTGACACAATCCTCAACGCGTTTCGTCCGTGTAATGTATGGACTTCATCAGGAGGAGCACAAATAGATAGATGTACACAGCACCAGGGCTCCAGTTTATATGCGCTGCCGCCATTGCAATAATCGGCACTGAGTGACGTCATATATATATATATCTGTATCTACTCCTTTACACCACTAAGTTTTAATATTTCACTTTTAATATATGCACTTTTAATTTATACGGTTAAAATGTTCTTTTAATGTGTGTTTTTTTCATTCATCTCATGTCTATTTTGGAATATACTAATCCTCATTACAGTCACTACTGACTACACATATGAGCTGTGCCTTCCCTAGTTAGTATTTATTTCTCTCTCATTTTTCCCCAGTAAATGTCATCAGAAGGTATGTGAATTGTATACTGCCAGCAAACACAGGAGACAGACCAATCCCACTGAATGACCTATAGAGGGCTGTGCACAGGAGATTCACTCACAATTTGATGGTTCATGAACATGTTTGCAGGGAAGAGTGAGATAGAAGTCCAAGGGCTAGATTTACTAAGTTGCGGGTTTGAAAAAGTGGGGATGTTGCCTATAGCAACCAATTAGATTCTAACTTTCATTTATTTAGTGCATTCTACAAAATGACAGCTAGAATCTGATTGGTTGCTGTAGGCAACATCTCCACTTTTTCACAGTTTAGTAAATATTCCCCTTGGTTTAGTGTGTGAATTGCAGGGATCTTATTTTCGCTTCTTTATAATAAAAATTGTCTACTTGTTTTTCACTTTAATTTTGTTGGTGTCAGAGTCACATTACAGGTGGAAACAGGTCTGACATGACTGATCCTGATTTCAGGCGTTATACCACAAACTGGACTAGTAATAAAGAAAAAAACTTAGAGATGGAAAACCACACAAGCCAAAAAATGGTACGAGCACTATATTGTGGTAAACCTGATTAAAGACATATGATAAGTCGGGGGGTGCACCCTACACTGTATTAGTTAATTTGAAAAACCAAAGAAAGGGAGGGGGGGGGGGAAGGGAAAAAGTCAGTGTGATATGAGGCACTCCAAAATTGCTTGTTAAAATATAACTTTTATTAGATTGAATTTAAAATGGAAAGATTTGAGCGAAATGTTTAAAGAAAAAATAAATACAAAAAGTGATATGTGGTTAAAATGCTAAATATTTTGCAATGTCCCACTTGTCGTCCCTATCGACAAGTGGGACAAAGCTCCGTAGCTTTGTCAAGGCGAACTGATCCAAAGAAATGACAGCTGTTAAATAGTCTCTCAAAGAGGTGTGGCCAAAGTTTATGCGACCAATCGGAAAAAATTCCGTTATGATAGGTGTGTATATTTTCATTTTGTCCCCCCGTGGTTTTGATTGACATTTAAGTTGACCCATAATCATTGATGCTATTAGAGTACAGATTGTTTCATTGGTTAATAGCAAAGTGTGCCGTTTTAATGCTCATTTCATTTAATTCTGACTCTGAGAAATATTGAGTGATACTGAATCAGAAAAACCAATTAATCTCAATATCAGCAGTAACTCATGCCTTTTTATTATTTATCATTTTCCATGTTTGATTACCGGTATTCACATCCGTTATAGTTATGCCTCAATCATAGAGAAATATATATTATAAGAATAACATGATTCTATCTACATTGTGAGAAAGATTATCAATAAACTATAATAATATAGTCAAAGAGTTTTCACTCAAAATTTATTTCTCACTTGAGGTGATATAAATTTATTTCTCACTTGAGGTGGTATAATTGAATAGCTACTATAAACGGAGGGCGGGGGGCATATCCAATTAATGGTAATTTTGTAAACCGAAAATAAAACAACAATGATAAAGATACCAATGATAATAATAAAAGACATCCCTTCCATCTAGAAATAATTATTCCATAGGGATTTTGCAAAAGAAAATAATGATATATCTAGGAAAATATATTGAGAGGACAAAATAAAATCAAAACTCTGACATATAGTAGGAGGATAATTATCCCTTTTTGTTTGGCAGATTTTGTAATATTCCTTTGGGAATCAAAAAATATGTAGAAAATATAGAGTAATCCACAGGGATTATGTTGGTTAATAATGTCCCATCTTGAATATCCCGAAAAAGAGAGTAAATAACATCATAACTCAATATCATTAAGATAAATTAAAAAGGTTGCCAATTATGAAAGACACCGAAAGAGAAGTCCCATTAATTATTGATAGTTGTAAATACAATTACAGTTTAAACCCCAAGGAAGAAACATCGATAGGGCTATAAGCCATATTGATATTAAAAAATAGTGAAACCATATGAATTCCTGAATATCACCAATGGTTGGGAATGAAGTTCGTAACCTACTATGAAAAAACTTGGAATATCATTTTAGTCTCTCTTTGCAGTAGCTGTTTTTGTAGGTCACCACCTCTAATTCCCAAATTAATTCTGACCATTGCAAATGCTTGCAACCTCTTTGGGTTGCCATCATGTTTGAACAAAAAATGTTTTGCAACTGTGGTAAGTATCTTAAGTTTATCTTTGTCCTTCTTACTGTTTATGTTATTAACGTGCTCAAGTAACCTTTTTTTAAAAGGTCTGGTGGTCATTCCAACATACTTCAGAGAACACGGACAGGTAAGGCAATAAACAACCCCTGAGGAGTTGCAATTCAGGAATTCCAATATTTTCCATTCCTTTGGATTAGTTCGCCTTCACAAAGCTACAGAGCGAAACGCGCGTTGGCGTTTTGTCTCACTTGTCCTCCTAGCATAGATTGATTAGAAGCACAGCAGGAATCGCTCCCCAGTTTCATTTTAGGCAGGGCATTTATCACAAAATCCCGCGATTCCTGCAGGCCGTTTCTACTATATATTGGCGCCTCGATATAGGCTTCATTAGCCAGATGCGGGTTAGCACTATTCATAGATAGTATCCTCGGGCTGTCAATATGAGATACATGGTATCTGCTCTTTATTATTAGGAGATCAATATGATGGACATTAATTCTGTTACATTCAGGCAATAACTTTTATACCATTATTATTGCATCTTCTCCTTCAAGTGGATCGTATACATGTATACCAATTATTGAGGCTTTTCTTAATTAGCGATTATTGGTCTTTGCAATTTATGCAATCTAGGGCTACTACAGCATATTCTATATTCTCTATATACAGCCCTTAGCGCTATTGTAGCGAGGGCTACTATAGCACATTGTATACCCTTTATATGCAGCCCTTAGCGCTATTGTAGCGGATACGATAGGGACGACAAGTGAGACATTGCAAATTATTTAGCATTTTAACCACATATCACTTTTTGTATTTATTTTTTCTTTTAACATTTCGCTCAAATCTTTCCATTTTAAATTCAATCTAATAAAAGTTATATTTTAACGAGCAATTTTGGAGTGTCTCATATCACACTGACTTTTTCCCTTTCCCCCCCCCCCCCCCCCTCCCTTTCTTTGGTTTTTCAAGTTATACCACAAACACCTGCAATGTCAGTAAGGGTGTGAATACTTTTTATATCCACTGTAGTGCTGGGGGTCCCTGGGGAGAGGCCATAAGTGAAGTGTACACTTGTGCTAGTGGATAATAATGTTGGGGGAGATGTCAGGATGACATTACCGTGCTCCTAACCAGAACCAACATAGTCTTATCTCATAGACACAGAGGATAGAGGATTATACAACTATACAGGACATTATGGAGGATGTTTATGTTTGTGGATAGACATATAAATGGTGGTGTCTTGCTGCTGTCATTTCTATCCATATTCTGGGTCCTGTGTGGAAGTTCTAGTTCTGTACAAGGTGAGAGTATGACAATGTCACCAGAGAGTTGTATTAACATCTCAAAGAGAAAAGTTGTTTATTACTAGAGATGAAAGTCATTGATGTAATTACATTTCTTCCAGCAACGTGATGTCAGTAATTTATTCACTGCACTAACAGATGTGCTGGGAGATGTTATCCCGTGTGCTTATAGTACAGTACATGCTCTCATCACACATACTGGTTATCAATGCATGAACAGGGAGAGGAGCGTAAGGACATATAGCAATAAGTTTCTTGTTACCTTTGCGTCAGTTAAGTGACTATTTATTTTATTTGATGATTTACAGTATTCTTATGCAGGTCCCCTGCTATAGAGCAATGTGATCCAGCACCAGACCATTCAGTGCGGGGACTATAGTGGCTTCCAGGATAATGAATAAAAATTGGGATCCTGTAGTGACAACTATAACATCCTCATGATCCTAGTATAATATGGAGTTTAATTCCACCTTACAAATAAATGATGGTGATATGATGGATATCAGGGTAACACTCTGCCTGGGGGTCAATCTTGTCTAGAACTGGCCCTAGTTCTTGGAGCCTTGTTTATTTCTTATATAATCGTGAGAGTATTGGATATTGTGACTGTCTTTATTTCATATGTAATATTTGTTTCTTTTTATGGTTTTATAGAATGTGTAAGACAAAGACTTGAATTAAAGTATTGACCAAAGTCCAGTACCCAGCACCTTGAAGGATATGAAACAATCAAGTAGTTGTGCTGGAGTAAACAGGCTCTGTGGCCCCCGGGTACTTAGGAAGCACCCCCTACATCTTCTCTCTCCACTATTTGGGTACCACATGAGGCATATTCTTGCTGCTGGTCCACATTGAACAAAGAAAGCCACAATTGAGGCAGTTCCTCCTAACCTAAGGAGGAAAATTCTGTATCCCGTCACTCTCTGTTATCATTACATGTTACTCCATTCAGTTGTCAGGCTTGTAAATGTCCCTTATTACCAGCAATTTGCATGGGTGATTAAAATTCTAGAAATTGTAACATTTTCATTTTGTCCCACAAAGGGAAACAACATCAAACGTACTAATCTCTGTGTGATATACACTGTGGATGTATGGGGCTATATCTGTTCATTCTGTGAGGGCAGAGAGACATTACATGGTACTGCCGAGGAGTCATCACACCAAGGACATGGTTGTATTGAAGATCTACTGGACCCATCTCAGATCAGCTGCTGGACCCAGAGTGTTCAGCTGTCATTGCTGTTACCATCTCTGTTCCTCCGGTGCTGATGTCTGCAGCCTCCTTGATGGTAGCACCAGCCGACACACCTTCTGTGGACATGTGAAACAAGTGCCCTGGCTCTGTGTCCTGCAGTGAGTATGATGCCAAACAAACATACCAGGCACACAGCTACTCTGAGCTGGTGGAAAACCAAAGAGTGCCCGTGCGGCATAAAAGTGTCCAGCAGACAAATGGATACAATTGTGCAAAATTTTATGTGCTGTGTATACACATATTATAATTAGCAAATTACCCTGATCATTTAGTTTCTTTCCTTCTGTTTAAGCATTATTTTTATAATAAACATAACAAATAATAAATGTCTTATGAAATAACGAATACACACACAGTATGAGCATAAAATTTACTAAATATTAACTATATTTAAACTACAATTTTTAACAATTAATTAATAATGATTATTTGCTTCATCCAGCAGGTTCAGCAACTTGTTTCATAAAACACTTCAGGCAATGAGGTCTGTAGGTGCAAAAAGATAAAATATCAATCTACATTGTGTTAGTTTACCTCCTCTATTCATAGTGATATTTCAATATTATGTATTAACAATAGTAATAAAGGAACACATAGTAAAATGGTCTGGTAACCCATAGCATCCATTTATATAAAAGCTTTCATTAATGTGACTACACCAGGCTACTAATGGCTGAATGGGTCCCATGGAAAGTCTAATGTGAGACCTGAAGACTCAGGTCGGAGCTGGTGAGAAATGTAAGTCCTCATGTTACTAATCTCCGCAGAATATAAAGTGTTGTAGAGTCACATGTATAAGAGCGCTCCTTGCTGTGCAGAGGGGAACATGGACATATCTGTTCTACAAAAGGACATGTCTCACCAGCTCCGAGCTGAGTCTTCAGGTCTCACACTATACTTTCCATGGGACCCGTGTTACACCTCCCACTCACGTGTGTGTGTGTGCCCAGTGTGTGTGACAGGTCGGATGCACATAAATGATCTGATCTGGTCAGAACCTGACCGTGCATTGATAACACATAAATATATATTATGCAAAGTCATGCGGGCATCTAAGTACATGCACACACTGGATTGTGGACCAATCATACAATCTATGTGCAGGACCCAACAATACCTTAAATGGTCCTGAAATAATAATACTGGTCAGTATGTTATAATATTAATCATGAAACATGATAATTACCTGATTTTGGGGTGATGACACGCTGGGTAGGTTTCTTGCCTCAGGATTGCTGATAGCTTCAACTACCTCTGTCTCTATGCTCTGCAAAACATACATAAATACATTATATTTCTAGATAAGAGTAGTAAGACTAAAGGACTGATTGTATTACACCACCAGCATGAAACAGGGCTGTATGTACTGTGACAGAAGCACTGGGAAAGAAACGAATGGCAGGTATTTAAGACCTAGATTTCTGTCATTTATATTTTAAACCACTGGAGAGAGATTGCTTAGGTGTGTGGGGAAAGCTTCCCAGTGCAGGTTTCAAAGCAGACTTACTAGGAGTTGCACCTGCGTGCTGCCTTTAAAAGGCTGCAGCTCTGATCACACCCTCTGTCATTGTCTGGGAAGGAGGTCAGGTGGCTCCTGAGAGAAACTGCAACTTTGAACGGGATAATGTGACAGAAATCTGCACTATCCACGTATACACCGGACAAGTATAATTATATAACACCTCTCACCACACTGACATGTGGACGACCTCTAGGAAACATGCATCCAATATTTAATCATATTTTTATTCCAGAGTATGAGATCATTATGTAGATACCCCGGTGTATCCCCATAATAAGTCGCCTTCTTGTTGTCATTGTGTTACTCACCATTGTAAAGCAGCAGGCTGCGTACAGAGGAGTAGATATACACCCGATAAATGATGTCACCAGGACCACAATACTAAGCACCGTTATTAAAGAAATGTAATAAATAGTGGATGGAGGAGAGACAGTAATCACCTGTGTGTATAATTCTGTCTGCCTTGTTCTTTATCACAGTAACTTATACCTAGACATGTATGTTATAACTTAATACACAAGTAATATTGTCATTAATAATTACTAACAATGACAGAAATGTGTTTCTTATATATCATTACTTAGCCCTATATAGGAAACTGATGTGTATAAATGTCATTCTGCGCAGTGCTATGCTGTATTATATTTGTATGACATTTCCTCCTATGTGCACACTACCATCGCTGTCCATGTAGTACACGGTCATATTAAACAGTACTATGTCCCATCTGTGCAAACAGCGATCAAACATTCAGAGATATATATTGTATCCAATTTATTACATCACTAATAGATCCGCAATTACATAGATCTAATAGTAAGAACTACATAAGACTTGTTAGAAGTTACGGTACACTTTGTCTGCAGTATAAGACCCATTTTTGTGGGAATCTGACTAAGTATTAGTGAACTGTGGCTTCAGAAAAATGGTCGTTATTCTTCTTACTTATGTTTTGGCTCTAGTGTTTCTGTTACACTAGGAAAAAAGTAAATGCAGTTTCTTGGCTGCTAAAAGTGAAGCACTGGGAGAGTAACTGTAACACTAATTGTATTATTTTGTGCTATTTAATTGGATGTAAGGTGAGATTAGTAATCATATGTAAAGTTATATTAACTTACTAGGTATTATGTTAGTTTGGAAAGATGGTCAAGATTGATGTAATTAAAGGTGGTAAATATTAATGTGGGTTTTTAATGTGCAGCTTACATTATCCCTAATTGGGTTTTATTCACCTATGTTATTACATTTATATACATTGTGCTTTTTGGCCTTTGTGCTGTTCTGTAAATACAATTACTGGCATGTTAGGTAAAGGTGCTGTACAGTTATATACAAGTGACACGTCTGCACCATAAAGTCATGTTCTTTCCCAGTGTCCTAATACCAATTGCTGGGAGAAGCCACGTTCCTGTCTTCTGTCCAGTTCTTTGACATAAAGGATACGTGCAAATCATCTCAGCTCCCACATCCTCCATCCAGTTCCCCAGGATGTACATTATGGAGAATACATGGAGGATGGCCGAGTGCACACATAGGTTGCTGAAGAAAATGATGTACAGATGAGATTTCTTCATGCATGTAGGGTTCTATAGAGACAAAACATAAAGTACCACATTCATTAATGTTAGTGATGGTATTATAATTCAATTAAAAGAAAAATACAGGTAACAGATGTTGGGCAGTGCCCCCATATTAGCTGATGATCTCTCTGCCATAAGTACGGTTAGCGGAAAGATGGCAGCCATGCTTGTGTTGCCTAGCAACATGATGCGCTGCAGGGGGCACTGGGAGAACTAGAAGCCATTTATTTGGCTACTATTATAAATACTACACACGTTATAATGTCACTGTTGTGGTAATTATCATGTACCTCTGCTGCCGATGGCCAAGCGCCAATGATAGGCCAGTCGATGGCCCTCAGTCTTATCATTGTATGGAAGCAGCAACCTGCAATGACAATACAATATGTCACTAATAATTCCCTACTGATAAATTATATAACAAGTACAAACAATTTATAGAGAAGGATGTCCCCTAAGGACCAATATACCTGTGACCAAACTCATTTTAAGTTATTGTATAAAATTGGCGATATATTGGAGTAACTGGGCCCCATGACCAGTTTTGCTGTATTAAACTTACAGTTTGTGATGCTAAAATGGGGATTAGAAAACACAACTTTTCTGATTGTTCAGTATACACAATGTTAATAACAATTAAATTGTTAAAAAAAAGTGTCAGAAAAGTTCTTTTGAACTAAACAATGTGCGCTCAGGTAATAAGATAATAATCTTCCATTTTTCTGATGCATGAAAAACAGGGTTTGCTGTAATTGTGATGAAACTAATGGGAAACATGAAGCGTTATATAATGTTATCTCCCTTGTGCCCATTGACTAGTAATATTAATATCACAGTGCTCACCTCTCCAAGATCTCCTTAGATTGACATAGGCCACAACTATAGTCAGCAGTATCTGAATGTGGAAAGTCAACCCGGCTGATAGTGGGACTACTATGGTGTGGTGCTGAGCCAGCCAAATACATCTAAACAGGAAGAAAATATATCTAATAATATGCAATAATCTTATTACTATTACTGTATCCTAATATTCCTTTATTTTACTTTATTTCCTCCATCTTATTCATAGATATAAACATGACTGAGAACTCATCACAGAGGGATAAAGAAACAGGTAAGAACTGTACAATGAAAGGCCATAGTAACATCCATGACCACATGACACAGTGTGTGGCCCCGCAACATAGGGGGCCCTGAGTTCAGAGGAGAATACTCCCTTCAGTCTGACTGTAAAGTGATTTATACAAGGAACATAGAATAGCCCAGACAGGTCTGTCAGATTGGTAGAGATGTGATTAGTGTATTATAATGCTGGATATTATAAAACATAAACTTTGGTATGTAAAATCCTCTTTATAGCTAAACTGCTGTTTACAGGTAAAGCACAGATGAGATATTTGATATATTTTAGTGGAGACAGAGAGAGATTCCACACCTGGTACTATCATTGTATTAGTTATATGACATGATCTACTAATCTGACTCACTTATTACTTAATTGGAATGGTTTCCATTGAAATACACACAGTACTCACGGGAAGCTGAAGAAAAGTCCGTTAACTAGTAACAGAATAAAAAGGTAGGTCAGCAGATGGCTCATCTGTCGAACAGAGGACTTGCGACAACACATCTTCTTCACTCGCCTGTCACCAACTGCCCAGATTCCAGTATATACAACCTGTTTTCTAGCAGCAGCGGAATCCAGGAACATTGTGATGTCACTGCATTGTAATGTCATGTGGGTTCCAACCAAGCTGGTACACCGGGCATCATTACTGAGACATGGTGCCCACAACATGGCACTGGAGGATAACATTGAGTTTACCAGTATCTATAAAGGACTAACTTAATATATAAAACCTGGCTGCCGTGCTTCATATTCTCTACCAGTGACAGACACCAATTAGGTTACTTGGTCTTCAGTGTAAAATAATCTAGTATTCAGGGAATACCACACTCATCATGTACTATAGCTAACACATTGTACTACTATAACTACAGCATGTACACCAAACACGTCATACTGTGCATTGCATGATACATGTTCATATCTGTTACACGTGTTCTCTTAGAGCTGTGTGTCAGTGACATAGGGACACATTTCATTTAAAGCGCTTAAAGGCTACGTCCACGGTTACTTATTTCTCTACTATGTACCTCCACATAGCATAGTATGTGATGTAATACATCTCCTCACCTACCTGCTTTACTTTTATCATTACAGGTATCAATGGTTACCTCTAACTGCCTAATCCATCTGCAGGAATGTTGCTGGATGTTATGTAAACTAGTAAAGGTCAGACACCAATGAGGTATATGAACGTCTCTCCCACAGCCGCAGAATGTATTTCCTATATCAGGTGAAGGATGCTTGGAAGGGGCGTGGCTCACATTACAAATAACAATTTATACCGGCGGTGTGACTCTCCTGACATCAGAGATGATGCGGCAGGAGGGAGAGGGGGATAGTGCTGCGGTATAGTACCTCTTGTCGGTTGGTTATGATAGCAGATAGATAGTAATGGCAGGGTGATACTATCACACTCAGTCCATGGGTGCCTACTCCACAGCTGCAGGTGACCCCACGTTTTGTGCAGCATTCTGCCATACAAGTCACTCTCCCCACAGAGTCACTTACTTACACGCAGGGCTGCCAAGAGGAATTCAGGGCCCCGGTACAACAAATTCATGGGGTCCCCCTTATAGTTGAAAATGTAAAAAGAATTTGTGGCTGTGCGGCAGCACAAAGACACTGTTAGGTGCTAGTGGGGGTGTTTATACAATTGGGGCGTGGCTATGTATAATTGGGTGTGGCTACCAGATGACAAGCGCTAGGCCACCCTCCTACAGAAGAAAAACCTGCATTGTTGTGAACACCACTGAACAGTCACCAAAAATTGGGATTAGCCCACTTGAATCACAACATTTCACACACTCTCCTGCTCTCTCCTATCTGTTCTTCTCATTTTCACCAGCTGTGGTTGCAGATTTCTTTAGTTGCAGCATCTCTGGATCCTGAAATGTTGGAAGCCCTATTTGGAAAAAAAATGGCTACATTTAGAAAATTACAACCAGCCCCGGCGTTAAATAAATACCACCCACAAGTAATAATTAGGCCTTCCTCCAGCCCCAACATTAAGGCAATAGTATTCCCATTTAATAAATAAACCTATTTCCCTCCCTGCAAATTAGAGATGCTCACTGACCCCCGTGTTTATGTTTTGGTTTTTGTTTTGGATCTGGATTACCGTCATGTTTTGGTTTTGCCAAATGGCCCTTGAATGTTTTGGTTTTGTTTGGTTTTGTTTTGCAGTTTTGTTTAAAAAATAAAGTTTTTGGGCATAAAATAACCAAATTTAGTGCTCCACCTGTTTCTTGGATAATTAATGTAATTGTAAAGCTAATAAATTATCAAAAAAACAGTTTAATTCCTGGTAGGCCGTCATTAATTCTACACACAAACCAGATTGTCTTCCTCTCCATCTATGCATATTGGCAATGCAGCCATCGTCTTTGGGTGTATATTACACCCTACACTTATAGTTAAATATGTAAAGAAATGGACAAAGGCAGTTTGGTTTCTGTCTCTCTCGGCCCCTCTTCACTTGTAGAAAATACCAAAAAATTCAGCCGTTATAGACTGTAAAATATTAATTGAAAAGGAAAAGGCAGTTTGGTTTCTGTCTCTATAGGCTCCCCTCCACTTATAGAAAATACAAAAAAATTCAGCCATTATAGACTGTACAATATTAATTGAAATGGACAAAGCCAGTTTGGGGTCAGTCTGTGTATGACACCCTACCCTTAATGAGAAATTGCCAAAACAGCAGCCTTTCAAGACGGTACGTGATATAGAAATGCCCCAAGTCCCTTTCCTCTTTGGGGGTAGATTGCACCCTACACTTAAATAGAAAGTTTTAAAAAGATGCTATCATCATCATCTTCAGCTTCATCCTCACCCTCATCAGTGTGTACGTCATCATGACAGACTATCAATTCATCGCCGCTTGAATCCGCCATTAGAGAACAGTCAGTGCTTGGATGTCTTTGATGGTGAAGGCCTTCCTCGTGGAAGATGTAGTTCATTCTTATAAACATAATTTTCTCCACATTTTTGGGAAGTAACCTTCTACGGCAATCACTGACTAAGTTACCGGCTGTGTTGAACACTCGTTCAGAGTACACACTGGAGGGTGGGCAGCTTAGGTATTGCAAAGCAAGTTTGTACATGGGTTTCCAAATGGCCTGCTTTTCTTCCCAGTAAGGAAAGGGACTGTCTGACATTTTCATATCAATTACATCTTGAAAATAATCCTCCACCATCCTTTGCATGTTAATACTCGTATTGGATGGAGTTATGGGCAGGGTCACACATTTTTTTGAAAAATCCTTCAAACCAGCCCAGATGTTAAACTGGAGTGGTCTGCCCCCTGCGTCTTCGCTGCTTCTTTTTGGAAAATTAAATTTTTTACAAGCAGCAGCTGCTTGAGAAACTGAAGGAGGACACGTCGTCAAGTCAAGGCCCAGTTCAGCGGCCAACTTGCTGAGCAATAGCTCCTTGCAAAAGTTCACATCTCGCTCATTTTGAAGCAAAGACTTAATGTAGGTCTTAAACCTTGGATCAAGCACAGTGGCCAAAACGTAGTGATCCGAGTTCAAGATTTTAATAACTCGAGGATCATTGTGAAGCGAATTAAGTACTTGATCTACAAGGTCAACATACTTTGCGGAATTGCTTGCTTTCATCTCCTCCTTCAGCTTCTCAAGCTGCTTTTCCAATAATCTAATTAAAGGAATGACTTGGCTCAAGCTAGCAGAGTCTGCACTCACTTCACACATCACAACTTCAAATTGTTTCAGCACCTTGCACAACACTGAAAGGATTCCCCACTGTGCCAGAGTGAAATACATCCCCCCTCCTTTCCCAATGTCATGGCTTGTGCATGGCTTGGATGGCTTTGCGCTGTTCCTCCATCCTCTGAAGCATGTACAGGGTGGAATTCCACCTAGTTACCACCTATTGCTTAAGTTGGTGGCAGGGCAAGTTAAACTGTTCTTGGAGCTGCTGCAATCTCCTACATGCTGTGGCTGAATGCCTGAAATGTCCTGAAATTTTACAGGCCACCCGAAGCATCTCCTGCACCTCACGGTTATTTCTTAGGAAGCTCTGCACCACCAAGTTGATGGTGTGAGCAAAACAGGGAATGTGTTGGAATTCACCCAGCTATAATGCTTGCACTATATTGTTGGCGTTATCAGAAATGACATATCCTGGGGAGAGTCCAAGAGGTATGAGCCATGTAACAATCACATCTCTTAGTTTGCGTAACAAATTGTCAGCTGTATGCCTGTTAGTGAAGCCGGTGATACAAAGAGTGGCCTGCCTGTGACAAATGTTACGTAGTGCTGCTGTTGGTCCTGCTGGTGAAGGTGAATGACCAACCCAGTGGGCTTTCACAGTCATATAGTCTTTGGTTTGCCCACTTCCACTTGTCCACATATCTGTGGTTAAGTGGACAATAGGCAGAATGGCATTTTTGTTGCTATGGTATACTGAACTAAAATGAAAAGCATTTCATAAGTGTCAAGGGCTTTTATTGACAATTACACTAAATTTATGCAAAGAGTCAATATTTGCAGTGTTGACCCTTCGTTTTGAAGACCTCTGCAAATTTCCCTGGCATGCTGTCAATCAACTTCTGGGCCACATACTGACTGATGGCCGCCCATTCTTACCTAATCAAGGCTTGGAGTTTGTCAGAATTTGTGGGTTTTTGTTTGTCCACCTGCCTCTTGAGGATTGACCACAAGTTCTCAATGGAATTAAGATTTGGGGAGTTTCCTGGCCATGGGCGTAAAATTTCGATGTTTTGATCCCCGAGACACTTTATCACTTTTGCATTATGGCAAGGTGCTCCATCATGCTGGAAAAGGCATTGTTTGTCAACAAACTGTTCTTGGATGGTTGGGAGAAGTTGCTCTTGGAGGATGTTTTGGTACCATTCTTTATTCATGGCTGTGTTCTTAGGCAAAATTGTGAGTGAGCCCACTCCCTTGACTGAGAAGCAACCCCACACATGAATGGTCTCAGGATGTATTACTGTTGGCATGACACAGGACTGATGGTAGCGCTCACATTTCCTTCTCCGGACAAGCATTTTCCAGATGCTCCAAACAAGCTGAAAGGGGAGTCATTAGAGAAAAAGACTTTGCCCCAGGCCTCAGCAGTCCAATCCCTGTAACCTTTTGCAGAATATCATCATCATCATCATCATCATCGCCATTTATTTATATAGCGCCACTAATTCTGCAGGACTGTACAGAGAACTCATTCACATCGGTCCCTGCCCCATTGGAGCTTCAGCCTAAATTCCCTAACATACATTCAGACAGAGAGAGAGACGAAGGTCAATTTGATAGCAGCCAATTAACCTGCTAGTATGTTTTTGTAGTGTAGGAGGAAACCGGAGCACCTGGAGAAAACCCTCACAAATACAGGGAGAACATACAAACTTAACACAGATAAGACAATGGTCGGGAATCGAACTCATGACCACAGCGCTGTGAGGCATAAGTGTTAACCACTAAGTGACCGTGCTGCCCATATCAGTCTGTCCCTGATGTTTTTCCTGGAGAGAAATCGCTTCTTTGCTGGCCTTCTTGACACCAGGTCAACCTCTAAAAGTCTTTACCTCACTGTGCGTGCAGCTGCACTCACACCTGCGGTAGCTGAAACAACTTTAGGAGACGATCCTGGCGCTTGCTGGACGTTCTTGGACGCCCTGAAGCCTTCTTCACAACTATTGAACCTCTCTCCTTGAAGTTCTTGATGATCCGATAAATGGTTGATTTAGGTGCATTCTTACTAGCAGCAATACTGTGAAGCCATTCTGTACAAAGCAATGATAACTGCACGTGTTTCCTTGCATGTAACCATGGTTAACAGAGGAAGAACAATTATTTTAAGCACCACCCTCCTTTTAAAGCTTCCAGTCTGTAAATCTAACTCAATCAGCATGAAAGAGTGATCTCCAGCCTTGTCCTCGTCAACACTCTCAACTGTGTTAACGAGAGAATCACTGACCTGATGTCAGACAGTCCTTTTGTGACAGGGCTGAAATGCAGTGGAAATGTTGTTTTTGGGATAAAGTTCATTGCAATTCGTCTGATCACTCTTCCTGACATTCTGGAGTATATGAAAATTGCCATCATAAAAACTGAGGCAACAGATTTTGTGAAAAATATTTGTGTCATTCTCAAAACATTTGGCCATGGCTGTACAGTCTCATAGCAAGAGTATATATTTAGTCTATCAGGAAATTGGCTTATAATTTGATGTAGATAATGGTACTGTGAGTTTGCTCTTCCAGAGTGCTATCTGTAGGGATCCTTGTTCAGAGTGTGTCAGGATCATCCATTTTTAGAGCCCTAAAATGATGACCGTGGGTGGTTTTGGCGCCAAAATATAACGCGTCAGAACTGTTAACCCCTACAGCACTCAACAGAACCCAAGATGGCAGCAACACTGATTCCACACTCACAAAGCACTAAAATTGTGAGAATGGCAGTCCGGTGATACTGGCTCAGAGGAGAATATGTGGCAATATTGCGTTTGCCAGGGTGGGCAGCAAGAGACAGGGAAGTGTGAAAGATTGGTGACTGGATTAGCCTGGTCACAGGCTTGCTTAAGAAGGTCCTCTGCAACGATGGGAGCTGCTCTCTTTGTAGCGAATGCCGTTGTGCTCCTGTGTAAGGTAATGTTAGGGAGCCCTCTCGTGAGAACTTAGGCCGTGTATTTGATCCGATCGTGTGTGTGCCACCCAACTGCAGGTAGGGACAGTGTTGCCAATGAATTGCGATGAAGGGGAAAGGAGGAAACAGCTAATAAAGGCCACCTCGCCTTGGGCCCTCCACTATTATTGCAAAACATGTTAATTATAAAAAAAAATATTTTTATTTGCGCATCAACATTCACCAATATTTATTCAAGGTTACGTTTTTTAGATGGGGTATACGTGATCTTTGGTATGGGCGGAAACAGGAGCCAAAATGAGATTAAATACTTTATTTAGATAATAGACTGTGTGGCGATCTTGCTCTACCCAATCTCAAGCTATATTACTATGCACTAAGCTCTACCCAATCTCAAGCTATATTACTATGCACTAAGCTCTACCCAATCTCAAGCTATATTACTATGCACTAAACCCTCCACCCACAAAGGCAATACTGGGCGCTGACTTTAGGTAATAGGAATTAATAATTATACATTTGTACTAATAAATTAAAATGCAATAGACCAATCCTACTTAATACCTAAAGTGCTACGGAATTCGCTGGCGCTATATAAATAAAATGATGATGATGATACCTAAATACCTGACCTTTATAGCATGGAGAGGGTAATTTCTGCTTCTCAGTGCAATTTTGAGAAAAAGAAAACAAGCGCTAACACCTTCTCCAGTATAAAAACCACCATATGCAAGTTAATATAAAACACAATTTATTAAACAGTTAAAAAATAAATAAACCAAACACATTGCATCCAATTCATTAAAGAATAAAATAAATTCTTCAGTTCACGTATAATAATGGGACCCATTTCAGTCTTTCAATGTAGATCACCATTCACCATTATAGTGCACATACTGTATAGGGAAAGCTTTCCAATCAATGTTATTTTACAAGTTGACTCAAAACACACAGGAACATTGGTGTATATAAAAGTCACACACTTGGAAAACAGTAGGCTTTTGTGATCACATCCACAATATGGGGAAGTTGAATAGAAATCTGCTGGATAAATTCCAGATCAAAAGTCTGAGTTGAGCAGTCTGTGTTGGCGGCTTTTCACACCATCGGCTACTGCCAAATTTTTAGCTTTGCATTGATCAACGTGTTCAAATCGCCAGCTGTTATCTGTTTCAGAATTAGCGCAGTATGTCACATAATGCTTTAGTGAACTTAAGACATACACCCCTCCAGATGCTATCAATGGGTAAGTAGGGGAGTAACGGTGCACCTCTCATAATACAGACAGTCCGTACATGGAATTCGGTGCATTTGATTTTGCATTATTCTGACATAGATCCAGAAACTCCATTGTGGGATATAGGAAATTACTAAAAATGGGGTGAATTCTGGAGCTGCTATGGGATAACTTAAGTTGGACCAGCTTTATATGCACAATCACGTAAAATGTTTTGAAAAAATTCAACCAGGGTATGGGGTCCCTAGAACAGCTTTTTATAAATATTTGCAGCTTTGTCATGGTTTGGGGTGGAGGGTGGGGGTGGAGTGCCAATTTTATCGGATGCCCCTATGAAAAACACTATACATTATGAGGACTAGTAAAAATATCTCTCATTTATACACTGTTAATAAAATAAATTTATGGGGATAATTTGCTGGCACTCCGATTAAAATGGGAAGGTGACCTTGGAGTAACAGTTTAACAGATGAGGAATGATCTGATGCATTAGCACATACCAAAGAAACAACATTTTGTGGTAGGTTTCATCAACTTCAGCTTTATATATATAGCATAGGGTGTATCTCTCGCCAGTCAGATTAATACAATTTAGTACAAGGGAGGAAACAAATCGCCCAAAATGTGGAGAAAGGCCATGTACTTTTTGGCATTTATTATGGGCTTGCCCCAAGATTCAGAGATTTTGGTTAGCAGTATTAAACTGCATACAATACGATCAATGTATTTGCACTCCCCAAAAATAACTATGTTTCGCTTAACACTGAAAAACCTCTTTGGCATAACGTAGCCAATATGTGGTTAATCTCCTCACCTTGGCCAAAGTAAGCATAGACAACTGGGATGGCACCTGAGGGCCACCCAGAGATGGGTTGATTTAGTCAACAAAACATTGGGTCATCGGTAGATTGTATTAGTAGAAATAATGAATCCAAATTCTTAAAAGTCTGGTCTAATTGGATTACATCACGATATGCATTCATTCGGGTAATGATTAATCTGGGTGTTCAGTTTTTTAAATGCTTTTGATTTATTAATTGTGTTCTATGTTTTATTATGATTCACTATCACTATATATTGTATACTATATAAGTAGTATTTTCTTGTTAGATTAGTGTATAAAACTTGTATGTGATTTCTATGTATTGTTTCTGAATGTATTTTTAGGAGACCCATGTACAGTAAATAATGTGTAATATTAGACCTTAACACTGAGTAGGTGTGTTCTAAATAGGACAAAGTGTAGAGGTCGAGAGTGCATAGAAAAATCTTCAATATGCCCTTATTCGGAGCTATAGCATACAGCACCAATCACACATTGTGCATGGTTAGTAGCAGTGATTATAATTTTGGTAATTATTATTATGGACACTTTTACAATGACGCCCCCACAGGCATGGTTTAAATGTGATCTTGTTAGGCTATAGTGGTGTCACAGTGTTATGAAATATATGAACCTGGGCACCAGGGAAAGAGAGGTGAGGAAACAGATGACGATGGATGAAGATAATTATACTGTTATGTTATTGCTGTACACCATGAAGAAGAGTTACAATTAATTGCAGCGTAATATTGCAGCAGTATAGGCTACGTGTTTTATACATCCTTTATTATGGGATGTAGTGTTGGAATTGATCTTTTCGTTGTGGACCGGAGAACTAGGTAAGGGGCTGGGAAACATTAACATGGATACTGAAAAAGATAGTGGTATGTTTTTGCTGTTAACCATACTAGAAAAATTTTGGTTCAGTCAACACATTTTTTTGAATGATGTCTTGAGTGTATATATTCAAAGCCTACCGTGTATGTTTGTATATATATTATTAGTTGTGCCTTTATATTAAGGTTGCATCTAATAAACAACATTCTGCAATGTTAAATCTGTGAGAGGGGGCGGGGCATGGTGTTTTTAGGGGCTATATTTTAAAAAGTATTAAAGCTATTAAGCATGCGAATGGAGAAGTGTCCAAAGGTGCCGCATGCCAAATTTCAGAAAAAAATAATAAAAAACGACAAATTTGGAATAATCTAAAGTTCAAAATGTCGCTGTTTTTTTCCACTTCCTGTTTTACAAGAGTCACCGGTTTTCTGTTTTTTTTTGGGAGAGCGTAACTCAGGGTACAGGAGGTTTAAAGACTTGAGGGTAAATGTATCAAGCTTAGAGTTTTCCGGCCGGTTTGAAAAACCAATCAGATTCTAACTATTATTTATTTAGTACATTCGACAAAATGACAGCTAGAATCTGATTGGTTGCTATAGGCAACATCTCTACTTTTCAAACCTGCCGGAAAACTCTCAGCTTGACACATTTACCCCTTGGGGACTGTTTTGTTAGAAAGCTATTAGGGCGGAGGAGTGCCTTTGAGGGTTTAAAATTTTGAGAACTTACAGATTTTTTAACATTTTAGTAAAATATGCCCCATTTTAAAGATAGGGGAATTCATAAGGTTGCGCATGTCAGTTAGATGTGTGTGCTGGGTGTACTCAGACTGGCTTCACTTGCAAGTACAAATATGGCTGACCCTCTCGCTAAGAAATTTTCTTCTGCCAGCAGGAGAAATTAGCCATTTTTGCCAGATACAGGGAGGATCTTCGGGTTTTTTGGGGCTGCAGGGGACACACATTTCTAGGCCTGGCACCGCTCTCATTATAAAGTTTAACAGGTCCGTCTGTGTCCGTACGGCTGTATCAGAGCCAGGTTAAGCCTCCCGCCCCTCAGTGACGTCAGTTAATTTATTCACTGCACTGAGGTGGGGGCGGGAGATTTAAAACTGCTCTGCAGTTCCTGCACTGATCGCACAGAGCCACGATCAGTGCAGGGGATAGGGTATAGGAAAATGGACTATGAACTTTTAATTGTATGGAACCAGTGAAACATGAAAAGTGGTTTGTAGTTCATGCAATAAGTGAGGTGCTTTACACATTTCGTTTCATAGTTTATGCTCTGATGCTCTGATAGTCTGGGTTAAAATTGTCAGCTCTGCACTTGTACATACTGCGGACGGACACCACCTGACAGAGTGCCCGAGGCTCCTAGTTCTCCCCTGCTCTGCAGTCAGATTGTCCCTGCCCAGGGTGCAGAGCCGACTCCTCAGTACAGATTATGGCAGCCCTAGGGGTAAATGTATCAAGCTGAGAGTTTTCTGGCAGGTTTGAAAATCCAATCAGATTCTAGCTATCATTTATTTAGTGCATTCTGCAAAATGAAAGCTAGAATATGATTGGTTGCTATAGGCAACATCTCCACTTTTCAAACCCGCCGGAAAATTCTCAGCTTCATACATTTACCCCCTAGTCTCAATGTGACGAGTGGCTCAGGGCTGCTCCGACTGTCAGTTCTAACTGTCCCTCAGCTACTTTCTCTCCCTGCATGGCGCTGGCTGTCCTGAGTTTAAGTCAGAGAGCCGTGATTGGTGCTGGGCTGCTGTATGAACAGTCACTGAGTTGGCTAAGCCCGCCCCCTCAGAATAGAGCCCACCCCTTTAGAATAGCTTGCGAGCCACCAGTGTATATCGGTGTATTTATTGTGGGCTGTGGGTTTTGTCACTCTAGAGCAGAGATGGACGGGCTCAGTTTCCTTAAAACCGACCCCACCCGAACTTTGGGGTTCCGAGTACTCTCGCGCCTATTCGGATTCCAAAACGAGGCAAATCGTCATTGTGACGTCGTCGGATCTCGGGAGTTTTGGAATCAATTTATACCCGCCTCCACTGCGATCTAGCACCATTTGAAAGAGGGACAGAGAAGGGTTAGGTCACAGTATAGAGCAGGCAAAGTGAGAGAATAGAAATAGGAGGGTGGTAATTCTAATATAACAGTTATTGCACTGTATTTTTCTGAATTTGCACTACAAAGTGTTTGGGGTCTCATATACACCCTTATAAAACAGCTGAATTTCTGAGTGCTGAAATCCTAATATAGCAGTCATTGCACTGTATTTTTCTGAATTTGCACTAATAACTGTAGGGTCTAATATGGCGGTTCCCAAACTGTGCGCGCGGCACCCCTGGGATCCGCCGGCTAGACATAAAAAAAACAAAACACAGAAACTTACCAATACGTCGGGCGCCGGGACCCAGCAGCCTCCTCTCTCCTGCAGCTGTCACTGAATATCGACGTCAGTAACCAGCTGCAGGAGAGAGAGGAGACTGCTGGGTCCCAGCGCCCGACGGATTGGTAAGTTTCTGTGTTTTTTTTTATGGCTGGTGCCTGGCGCGGGGCAGAGTGAGAGGGATCGTGGCAGAGGAGAGGGACAGAGGATGGTGACAGCGGGACAGAGGAGGAGAGCAGAGGATGGTGACAGCGGGACAGAGGAGGAGAGCAGAGGATGGTGACAGCGGGACAGAGGAGGAGAGCAGAGGATGGTGACAGCGGGGCAGAGGAGGAGAGCAGAGGATGGTGACAGTGGGACAGAGGAGGAGAGCAGAGGATGGTGACAGCGGGGCAGAGGAGGAGAGCAGAGGATGGTGACAGCGGGACAGAGGTTGGTGACAGAGGATGGTGACAGCGGGACAGAGGTTGGTGATAGAGGATGGTGACAGAGGAGGAGAGCAGAGGATGGTGACAGTGGGACAGAGGAGAGGGACAGAGGATGGTGACAGCGGGACAGAGGATGGTGACAGCGGGACAGAGGAGGGGGACAGAGGATGGTGACAGCGGGACAGAGGAGGAGAGCAGAGGATGTGACAACAGGGCAGAGGAGGGGGACAGAGAGCAGAGGATGGGGACAGAGAGCAGAGGATGGGGACAGCGGGGCAGAGGAGGGTCACAGAGAGCAGAGGAGGGGCACAGTGGGGCAGAGGAGGGGCACAGCGGGGCAGAGGAGGGGGACACAGCGTGAGAGGGGCAGTGGAGGAGGACACAGCGTGACAGAGCAGAGGAGGGGTGACAGCGGGGCAGAGGAGGAAAGCAGAGGATGGTGACAGCGGGACAGAGGAGGAGAGCAGAGGATGGTGACAGCGGGGCAGAGGAGGAGAGCAGAGGATGGTGACAGCGGGACAGAGGTTGGTGACAGAGGATGTTGACAGCGGGGCAGAGGAGAGCAGAGGATGGTGACAGCGGGGCAGAGGAGGAGAGCAGAGGATGGTGACAGCGGGACAGAGGTTGGTGACAGAGGATGGTGACAGCGGGGCAGAGGAGAGCAGAGGATGGTGACAGCGGGACAGAGGTTGGTGACAGCGGGACAGAGGAGGAGAGCAGATGATGGTGACAGTGGGACAGAGGAGGGGGACAGAGGATGGTGACAGCGGGACAGAGGATGGTGACAGCGGGACAGAGGAGGGGGACAGAGGATGGTGACAGCGGGACAGAGGAGGAAAGCAGAGGATGGTGACAGCAGGGCAGAGGAGGGGGACAGCGGGGCAGAGGAGGGGCACAGAGAGCAGAGGAGGGGCACAGTGGGGCAGAGGAGGGTCACAGCAGGGCAGAGGAGGGGGACACAGCATGAGAGGGGCAGTGGAGGGGGACACAGCATGAGAGGGCAGAGGAGGGGACAGCGTGTGAGAGGGCAGAGGAGGGGGACATTGTGAGAGAGGGCAGAGGAGCGGGGACAGCATGACAGAGCAGAGGAGGGGGACAGAGTGGCAGAGGGGGCAGTGTGAGAGAGGGCAGTGTGTCTGGATGCAGAGGGGGCAGTGTGTCTGGATGCAGAGGGGACAGAGTGCCTGAGGGCAGAGTGTCTGGATGCAAAGGGGGCATTTTTGCATACAACTAAATAAGTATTTCTGTCCTGACCTAAATACTTATAACAATTTTTTTACCCAACTACTTCTAAAACAGGACTGCTCAATAATTATTTTGGAGGGGTGCCTTGAAAAAATTTGGAGACTCTAAGGGTGCCGTGAACTGCAAAAGTTTGGGAACCACTGGTCTAATATACCCCCAAAGACAAGACGTGCTTTGGTCATTTTTTGTTAATCTACAAGTCCTTGCAGGCTTTTGTCTGAATTTGCACTACAAAGTGTAGGGTCTAATATACACCCAAAGATGAGTGCTCAACTGCTAAGAGTCATTGATGAAGAGGAAGACAAGCAGGCTTGTCTGTAGAATTTGCAGGCGTTATATAGATAACACCTAAAGAGAAGAGCTCCATTGCTCCATTGCTAATTGTAATTGCTGAAATAGAAATTATAGTCCTGTTTGGCTTGGTCTAAATCTGCAGTTACATTTTATTGTACCATAGCTCATACAGAAACAGGAGGGGTGGCATTGTTCTTGTCACTCTCCAGTCTCAGTCATAATGATACTAATCCTTCTACCACATGTACTAAAGTCTATGTTCAAGTGCATACTGTTTTTAAGTCAGGGAAACAAAAATGTAAATAAAAATATTGTACCTTTTTAAAGAAAAAAAACCTCTCTAAAAAAGGTGAAAGTTTACTGTAGAAAAACATAAAATTGCCAACATGCCATTCTACCCAAAATATTACCAGGCATACCAGCATCAGGTAGCTCCCTTCTCTTAGCTAGATTTTAGTCCCTGCTGCATTCGACACTGTCATCATAATCACTCTCATCATTGTGTACATCTTCCTCAAACAATAGTAATTCATCCCCACTGGAATCCACCATCATAGACGTCTGTGTACTTTGATGTAATTGCCGATAATGGCCTCCTCATGGAATTTTGAGTTAATTTTATGGGAGCTGTCACAATTTTTGGGCAATTCTTTTAGAGCAGAGCAAATATCAAAATGTTGTGCTGACTCATCTGCATCACTACTGCGTGTCTTGGGAAAGCTAAGTTTTTTCAGAGAAGAAGTAGACGTCATTACAAGATGTTGATAGCTCTTGGATCCTGGCGAAGCGAATTAAGTACTTAATCTACAATTACAATATAGTTAGCAGATTTACTTAGTTTTATTTCGGCCATAAAATTTTTCTAGCTGCTTCTTAAAAAGTATAATTAAGGCAATCACTTAACTCAAGCTAACTGTGTCTGCACTCTCTTCACAGGTGACTACTTCACTGGACTAAAGTATATTCCCCTCAAATGCTAGTCTTCTTGTAGCTGCTGCATTCTCCTACATGCTGTTGCAGAATCACGAAAATTACCCTAAATTTTTTGGGACACAAACAACATCTCCTGCATGTCATTGCCATTTTTTAAAAGTTCTGTAACACCAAGTTGATTGTGTGAGCAAAACAGGAAATGTAATGAAATCCCCCCCTCCCCCCGCTGTAATGCTCTAACAATATTGGTGTCGTTATCAGAAATCACCTATCCTCAGGAGAGTCCAAGCAGGATTAGCCATGCTGCAATGACATCCCTTACTTTTTGTAACAGATTGTCAGCTGTATGCCTCTTAGTGCAGCCGCTGATACACAGAGAAGCCTACTTCTGAAAAATGTGACGTACTTGGGTACATGCTGCTCCTCTTCCTGCTGGTGAAGGCGAATCACCAACCCAGTGGGCTGTCACAGTCATATAATCTTTAGTTTGCCCAGTTCCGCTTGTCCACATATCTGTGGTTAAGTGTACAGTGGGTAGAATGGCTGACCTATATATAATGGTGTTTAAAGCATATAGGTCAGTGTAGGACCTGCATAGAATGAGGTGCCCTTGATGCTGGGATGCATACTTAAAAGTTTTGATCAAAATATGAACTAATACAACATATTTTTATTTTGCTAGACACCCACAGATATGCAGTGTAAAGGATAAGCACTGACAGCTGTCTTTTTGTTTTGTATATATATATGGGCATTTATATTGCCACGCAGCTGGTACCATATACAATATGGGATATACAGAGCGCGGGCTTATTGCCAAGCAGCTGGTACCATATATAATGTGGGATATAACGAGTGCGGGCTTGTTTTTTCTCTGGTTTTGTTTCAAAATATTGCCTTCTTGTCATAGCAGCTGTCCATCAAGCCTATTTAAGGCACATTTGGGTCCGGCTCTCAAGCCAGCCCTTGCTAGATGTAAACCCTTATACTTGGGAGGTGAGTGCATCTGATTTTAACTGGATTTTAATGGTGTTTAAGCATTAAGGTCCGTGTAGGACGTGCATATAATGAGGTGCCCTTGACGCTGGGATGCAGGCTTAAATGTTTTGATCAAAATATGAACTAATACCTCATGTTTTCATTTTGCTAGACACACACAGATATATATATATATATATATATATATATATATATAACCAAGAAAAACTGATACCGAACACGGGGCGCTTAACCCAATACTGTATAGTAAGTGTATACAAGGTCAAATGTTATGGTAAGCACAAAGTCCAATTAACAGGAGGCAGCCAGTCCTAAATCAGATGGTGAGTGTGGATAATCTAGAAAAAAGTAAAAAGAACAGGGCGCTAAAATCTGTACTGTAGTAAGTTCCCAGATAGGGAAAACCGTGAAGTGAATACAGCACACACGTGAGTGAAGTGACTCAATTCCCAAGTGAGATCACCACTAGTTAAAGTTTCTGTGTACCAGATAAGAGACTTTGGAAAGCACAACTGACATGTTGGTGATGTTTTATGTATCTGCTTGGACAATCAATGTTAACTTCTCCTCAGCAGAATGACACCGATATCAGCTGGAACCTCAGATCATAAGCAAAAATAGAAAGATACTGGAATAGTGTAATACTGTGTAAAACAGTTTTAATTTAAAAACAGTAAGTAGCCCACTTACATAAAAACACTTGAAATATACATATAAAGGTTTCTTTAACCAGTACTCATCTGGACTGCATGGAATCCAATAGAATTGGCAACATAAAGTTCTTTCAGAATCCCTACAACCGCTTAGCTGGAGGGCAAATAACGACCAATGTCCATAAATCACCAGATGAGCTGACACAATCCTCAACGCGTTTCGTCCGTGTAATGTATGGACTTCATCAGGAGGAGCACAAATAGATAGATGTACACAGCACCAGGGCTCCAGTTTATATGCGCTGCCGCCATTGCAATAATCGGCACTGAGTGACGTCATATATATATATATCTGTATCTACTCCTTTACACCACTAAGTTTTAATATTTCACTTTTAATATATGCACTTTTAATTTATACGGTTAAAATGTTCTTTTAATGTGTGTTTTTTTCATTCATCTCATGTCTATTTTGGAATATACTAATCCTCATTACAGTCACTACTGACTACACATATGAGCTGTGCCTTCCCTAGTTAGTATTTATTTCTCTCTCATTTTTCCCCAGTAAATGTCATCAGAAGGTATGTGAATTGTATACTGCCAGCAAACACAGGAGACAGACCAATCCCACTGAATGACCTATAGAGGGCTGTGCACAGGAGATTCACTCACAATTTGATGGTTCATGAACATGTTTGCAGGGAAGAGTGAGATAGAAGTCCAAGGGCTAGATTTACTAAGTTGCGGGTTTGAAAAAGTGGGGATGTTGCCTATAGCAACCAATTAGATTCTAACTTTCATTTATTTAGTGCATTCTACAAAATGACAGCTAGAATCTGATTGGTTGCTGTAGGCAACATCTCCACTTTTTCACAGTTTAGTAAATATTCCCCTTGGTTTAGTGTGTGAATTGCAGGGATCTTATTTTCGCTTCTTTATAATAAAAATTGTCTACTTGTTTTTCACTTTAATTTTGTTGGTGTCAGAGTCACATTACAGGTGGAAACAGGTCTGACATGACTGATCCTGATTTCAGGCGTTATACCACAAACTGGACTAGTAATAAAGAAAAAAACTTAGAGATGGAAAACCACACAAGCCAAAAAATGGTACGAGCACTATATTGTGGTAAACCTGATTAAAGACATATGATAAGTCGGGGGGTGCACCCTACACTGTATTAGTTAATTTGAAAAACCAAAGAAAGGGAGGGGGGGGGGGGAAGGGAAAAAGTCAGTGTGATATGAGGCACTCCAAAATTGCTTGTTAAAATATAACTTTTATTAGATTGAATTTAAAATGGAAAGATTTGAGCGAAATGTTTAAAGAAAAAATAAATACAAAAAGTGATATGTGGTTAAAATGCTAAATATTTTGCAATGTCCCACTTGTCGTCCCTATCGACAAGTGGGACAAAGCTCCGTAGCTTTGTCAAGGCGAACTGATCCAAAGAAATGACAGCTGTTAAATAGTCTCTCAAAGAGGTGTGGCCAAAGTTTATGGGACCAATCGGAAAAAATTCCGTTATGATAGGTGTGTATATTTTCATTTTGTCCCCCCGTGGTTTTGATTGACATTTAAGTTGACCCTTAATCATTGATGCTATTAGAGTACAGATTGTTTCATTGGTTAATATCAAAATGTGCTGTTTTAATGCTCATTTCATTTAATTCTGACTCCGAGAAATATCGAGTGATACTGAATCAGGAAAACCAATTAATCTCAATATCAGCAGTAACTCATGCCTTTTTATTATTTTTCATTTTCAATGTTTGATTACCGGTATTCACATCCGTTATAGTTATGCCTCAATCATAGAGAAATATATATTATAAGAATGACAAGATTCTATCTACATTGTGAGAAAGATTATCAATAAGCTATAATAATATAGTCAAAGAGTTTTCACTCAAAATTTATTTCTCACTTGAGGTGATATAAATTTATTTCTCACTTGAGGTGGTATAATTGAATAGCTACAATAAACGGGGAGGGGGGGCATATCCAATTAATGGTAATTTTGTAAACCGAAAATAAAACAACAATGATAAAGATACCAATGATAATAATAAAAGACGTCCCTTCCATCTAGAGAGAATTATTCCATAGGGATTTAGCAAAAGAAAATAATGATATATCTAGGAAAATATATTGAGAGGACAAAATAAAATCAAAACTCTGACATATAGTAGTAGGATAATTATCCCTTTTTGTTTGGCAGATTTTGTAATATTCTTTTGGGACTCAAAAAAATATGTAGAAAATATAGAGTAATCCACAGGGATTATGTTAGTTAATAATGTCCCATCTTGAATATCCCGAAAAAGAGAGTAAATAACATCATAACTCAATATCATTAAGATAAATTAAAAAGGTTGCCAATTATGAAAGACACCGAAAGAGAAGTCCCATTAATTATTGATAGTTGTAAATACAATTACAGTTTAAACCCCAAGGAAGAAACATCGATAGGGCTATAGCCCATATTGATATTAAAAAATGATGAAACCATATGAATTCCTGAATATCACCAATGGCTGGGAATGAAGTTCGTAACCTACTATGAAAAAACTTGATACTCAAGGATCTTAAGAATTGAAAAAATCTTAAAGAATCTTAAAGAAAGGAAGCATAGCTATTATAATCATTAAGTCCATATGGAGCCATACTCCCCATCTGGAATATCATTTTTGTCTCTCTTTGCAGTAGCTGTTTTTGTAGGTCACCACCTCTAATTCCCAAATTAATTCTGACCATTGCAAATGCTTGCAACCCCTTCGGGTTGCCATCACGTTTGAACAAAAAATGTTTTGCAACTGTGGTAAGTATCTTAAGTTTATCTTTGTCCTTCTTACTGTTTCTTATGTTATTAACGTGCTCAAGTAACCTTTTTTTAAAAGGTCTGGTGGTCATTCCAACATACTTGAGAACACGGACAGGTAAGGCAATAAACAACCCCTGAGGAGTTGCAATTCAGGAATTCCAATATTTTCCATTCCTTTGGATTAGTTCGCCTTCACAAAGCTACGGAGCGAAACGCGCGTTGGCGTTTTGTCTCACTTGTCCTCCTAGCATAGATTGATTAGCACAGCAGGAATCGCTCCCCAGTTTCATTTTAGGCAGGGCATTTATCACAAAATCCCGCGATTCCTGCAGGCCGTTTCTACTATATATTGGCGCCTCGATATAGGCTTCATTAGCCAGATGCAGGTTAGCACTATTCATAGATAGTATCCTCGGGCTGTCAATATGAGATACATGGTATCTGCTCTTTATTATTAGGAGATCAATATGATGGACATTAATTCTGTTACATTCAGGCAATAACTTTTATACCATTATTATTGCATCTTCTCCTTCAAGTGGATCGTATACATGTATACCAATTATTGAGGCTTTTCTTAATTAGCGATTATTGGTCTTTGCAATTTATGCAATCTAGGGCTACTACAGCATATTCTATATTCTCTATATACAGCCCTTAGCGCTAATGTAGCGAGGGCTACTATAGCACATTGTATACCCTTTATATGCAGCCCTTAGCGCTATTGTAGCGGATACGATAGGGACGACAAGTGGGACATTGCAAATTATTTTGCATTTTAACCACATATCACTTTTTGTATTTATTTTTTCTTTTAACATTTCGCTCAAATCTTTCCATTTTAAATTCAATCTAATAAAAGTTATATTTTAACGAGCAATTTTGGAGTGCCTCATATCACACTGACATTTTCCCTTCCTCCCCCCCTCCCTTTCTTTGGTTTTTCAAGTTATACCACAAACACCTGCAATGTCAGTAAGGGTGTGAATACTTTTTATATCCATGTAGTGCTGGGGGTCCCTGGGGAGAGGCCATAAGTGAAGTGTACACTTGTGCTAGTGGATAATAATGTTGGGGGAGATGTCAGGATGACATTACCGTGCTCCTAACCAGAACCAACATAGTCTTATCTCATAGACACAGAGGATAGAGGATTATACAACTATACAGGACATTATGGAGGATGTTTATGTTTGTGGATAGACATATAAATGGTGGTGTCTTGCTGCTGTCATTTCTATCTATATTCTGGGTCCTGTGTGGAAGTTCTAGTTGTGTACAAGGTGAGAGTATGACAATGTCACCAGAGAGTTGTATTAACCTCTCAAAGAGAAAAGATGTTTATTACTAGAGATGAAAGTCATTGATGTAATTACATTTCTTCCAGCAACGTGATGTCAGTAATTTATTCACTGCACTAACAGATGTGCTGGGAAATGTTATCCCGTGTGCTTATAGTACAGTACATGCTCTCATCACACATACTGGTTATCAATGCAGGAACAGGGAGAGGAGCGTAAGGACATATAGCAATAAGTTTCTTGTTACCTTTGGGTCAGTTAAGTGACTATTTATTTTATTTGATGATTTACAGTATTCTTATGCAGGTCCCCTGCTATAGAGCAATGTGATCCAGCACCAGACCATTCAGTGCGGGGACTATAGTGGCTTCCAGGATAATGAATAAAAATTGGGATCCTGTAGGGACAACTATAACATCCTCATGATCCTAGTATAATATGGAGTTTAATTCCACCTTACAAATAAATGATGGTGATATGATGGATATCAGGGTAACACTCTGCCTGGGGGTCAATCTTGTCTAGAACTGGCCCTAGTTCTTGGAGCCTTGTTTATTTCTTATATAATCGTGAGAGTATTGGATATTGTGACTGTCTTTATTTCATATGTAATATTTGTTTCTTTTTATGGTTTTATAGAATGTGTAAGACAAAGACTTGAATTAAAGTATTGACCAAAGTCCAGTACCCAGCACCTTGAAGGATATGAAACAATCAAGTAGTTGTGCTGGAGTAAACAGGCTCTGTGGCCCCCGGGTACTTAGGAAGCACCCCCTACATGTTCTCTCTCCACTATTTGGGTACCACATGAGGCATATTCTTGCTGCTGGTCCACATTGAACAAAGAAAGCCACAATTGAGGCAGTTCCTCCTAACCTAAGGAGGAAAATTCTGTATCCCGTCACTCTCTGTTATCATTACATGTTACTCCATTCAGTTGTCAGGCTTGTAAATGTCCCTTATTACCAGCAATTTGCATGGGTGATTAAAATTCTAAAAATTGTAACATTTTCATTTTGTCCCACAAAGGGAAACAACATCAAACGTACTAATCTCTGTGTGATATACACTGTGGATGTATGGGGCTATATCTGTTCATTCTGTGAGGGCAGAGAGACATTACATGGTAGTGCCGAGGAGTCATCACACCAAGGACATGGTTGTATTGAAGATCTACTGGACCCATCTCAGATCAGCTGCTGGACCCAGAGTGTTCAGCTGTCATTGCTGTTACCATCTCTGTCCCTCCGGTGCTGATGTCTGCAGCCTCCTTGATGGTAGCACCAGCCGACACACCTTCTGTGGACATGTGAAACAAGTGACCTGGCTCTGTGTCCAGCAGTGAGTATGATGCCAAACAAACATACCAGGCACACAGCTACTCTGAGCTGGTGGAAAACCAAAGAGTGCCCGTGCGGCATAAAAGTGTCCAGCAGACAAATGGATACAATTGTGCAAAATTTTATGTGCTGTGTATACACATATTATAATTAGCAAATTACCCAGATCATTTAGTTTCTTTCCTTCTGTTTAAGCACTATTTTTATAATAAACATAACAAATAATAAATGTCTTATGAAATAACGAATACACACACAGTATGAGCATAAAATTTACTAAATATTAACTATATTTAAACTACAATTTTTAACAATTAATTAATAATGATTATTTGCTTCATCCAGCAGGTTCAGCAACTTGTTTCATAAAACACTTCAGGCAATGAGGTCTGTAGGTGCAAAAAGATAAAATATCAATGTACATTGTGTTAGTTTACCTCCTCTATTCATAGTGATATTTCAATATTATGTATTAACAATAGTAATAAAGGAACACATAGTAAAATGGTCCGGTAACCCATAGCATCCATTTATATAAAAGCTTTCATTAATGTGACTACACCAGGCTACTAATGGCTGAATGGGTCCCATGGAAAGTCTAATGTGAGACCTGAAGACTCAGGTCGGAGCTGGTGAGAAATGTAAGTCCTCATGTTACTAATCTCCGCAGAATATAAAGTGTTGTAGAGTCACATGTATAAGAGCGCTCCTTGCTGTGCAGAGGGGAACATGGACATATCTGTTCTACAAAAGGACATGTCTCACCAGCTCCGAGCTGAGTCTTCAGGTCTCACACTATACTTTCCATGGGACCCGTGTTACACCTCCCACTCACGTGTGTGTGTGTGCCCAGTGTGTGTGACAGGTCGGATGCACATAAATGATGTGATCTGGTCAGAACCTGACCGTGCATTGATAACACATAAATATATATTATGCAAAGTCATGCGGGCATCTAAGTACATGCACACACTGGATTGTGGACCAATCATACAATCTATGTGCAGGACCCAACAATACCTTAAATGGTCCTGAAATAATAATACTGGTCAGTATGTTATAATATTAATCATGAAACATGATAATTACCTGATTTTGGGGTGATGACACGCTGGGTAGGTTTCTTGCCTCAGGATTGCTGATAGCTTCAACTACCTCTGTCTCTATGCTCTGCAAAACATACATAAATACATTATATTTCTAGATAAGAGTAGTAAGACTAAAGGACTGATTGTATTACACCACCAGCATGAAACAGGGCTGTATGTACTGTGACAGAAGCACTGGGAAAGAAACGAATGGCAGGTATTTAAGACCTAGATTTCTGTCATTTATATTTTAAACCACTGGAGAGAGATTGCTTAGGTGTGTGGGGAAAGCTTCCCAGTGCAGGTTTCAAAGCAGACTTACTAGGAGTTGCACCTGCGTGCTGCCTTTAAAAGGCTGCAGCTCTGATCACACCCTCTGTCATTGTCTGGGAAGGAGGTCAGGTGGCTCCTGAGAGAAACTGCAACTTTGAACGGGATAATGTGACAGAAATCTGCACTATCCACGTATACACCGGACAAGTATAATTATATAACACCTCTCACCACACTGACATGTGGACGACCTCTAGGAAACATGCATCCAATATTTAATCATATTTTTATTCCAGCGTATGAGATCATTATGTAGATACCCCGGTGTATCCCCATAATAAGTCGCCTTCTTGTTGTCATTGTGTTACTCACCATTGTAAAGCAGCAGGCTGCGTACAGAGGAGTAGATATACACCCGATAAATGATGTCACCAGGACCACAATACTAAGCACCGTTATTAAAGAAATGTAATAAATAGTGGATGGAGGAGAGACAGTAATCACCTGTGTGTATAATTCTGTCTGCCTTGTTCTTTATCACAGTAACTTATACCTAGACATGTATGTTATAACTTAATACACAAGTAATATTGTCATTAATAATTACTAACAATGACAGAAATGTGTTTCTTATATATCATTACTTAGCCCTATATAGGAAACTGATGTGTATAAATGTCATTCTGCACAGTGCTATGCTGTATTATATTTGTATGACATTTCCTCCTATGTGCACACTACCATCGCTGTCCATGTAGTACACGGTCATATTAAACAGTACTATGTCCCATCTGTGCAAACAGCGATCAAACATTCAGAGATATATATTGTATCCAATTTATTACATCACTAATAGATCCGCAATTACATAGATCTAATAGTAAGAACTACATAAGACTTGTTAGAAGTTACGGTACACTTTGTCTGCAGTATAAGACCCATTTTTGTGGGAATCTGACTAAGTATTAGTGAACTGTGGCTTCAGAAAAATGGTCGTTATTCTTCTTACTTATGTTTTGGCTCTAGTGTTTCTGTTACACTAGGAAAAAAGTAAATGCAGTTTCTTGGCTGCTAAAAGTGAAGCACTGGGAGAGTAACTGTAACACTAATTGTATTATTTTGTGCTATTTAATTGGATGTAAGGTGAGATTAGTAATCATATGTAAAGTTATATTAACTTACTAGGTATTATGTTAGTTTGGAAAGATGGTCAAGATTGATGTAATTAAAGGTGGTAAATATTAATGTGGGTTTTTAATGTGCAGCTTACATTATCCCTAATTGGGTTTTATTCACCTATGTTATTACATTTATATACATTGTGCTTTTTGGCCTTTGTGCTGTTCTGTAAATACAATTACTGGCATGTTAGGTAAAGGTGCTGTACAGTTATATACAAGTGACACGTCTGCACCATAAAGTCATGTTCTTTCCCAGTGTCCTAATACCAATTGCTGGGAGAAGCCACGTTCCTGTCTTCTGTCCAGTTCTTTGACATAAAGGATACGTGCAAATCATCTCAGCTCCCACATCCTCCATCCAGTTCCCCAGGATGTACATTATGGAGAATACATGGAGGATGGCCGAGTGCACACATAGGTTGCTGAAGAAAATGATGTACAGATGAGATTTCTTCATGCATGTAGGGTTCTATAGAGACAAAACATAAAGTACCACATTCATTAATGTTAGTGATGGTATTATAATTCAATTAAAAGAAAAATACAGGTAACAGATGTTGGGCAGTGCCCCCATATTAGCTGATGATCTCTCTGCCATAAGTACGGTTAGCGGAAAGATGGCAGCCATGCTTGTGTTGCCTAGCAACATGATGCGCTGCAGGGGGCACTGGGAGAACTAGAAGCCATTTATTTGGCTACTATTATAAATACTACACACGTTATAATGTCACTGTTGTGGTAATTATCATGTACCTCTGCTGCCGATGGCCAAGCGCCAATGATAGGCCAGTCGATGGCCCTCAGTCTTATCATTGTATGGAAGCAGCAACCTGCAATGACAATACAATATGTCACTAATAATTCCCTACTGATAAATTATATAACAAGTACAAACAATTTATAGAGAAGGATGTCCCCTAAGGACCAATATACCTGTGACCAAACTCATTTTAAGTTATTGTATAAAATTGGCGATATATTGGAGTAACTGGGCCCCATGACCAGTTTTGCTGTATTAAACTTACAGTTTGTGATGCTAAAATGGGGATTAGAAAACACAACTTTTCTGATTGTTCAGTATACACAATGTTAATAACAATTAAATTGTTAAAAAAAAGTGTCAGAAAAGTTCTTTTGAACTAAACAATGTGCGCTCAGGTAATAAGATAATAATCTTCCATTTTTCTGATGCATGAAAAACAGGGTTTGCTGTAATTGTGATGAAACTAATGGGAAACATGAAGCGTTATATAATGTTATCTCCCTTGTGCCCATTGACTAGTAATATTAATATCACAGTGCTCACCTCTCCAAGATCTCCTTAGATTGACATAGGCCACAACTATAGTCAGCAGTATCTGAATGTGGAAAGTCAACCCGGCTGATAGTGGGACTACTATGGTGTGGTGCTGAGCCAGCCAAATACATCTAAACAGGAAGAAAATATATCTAATGATATGCAATAATCTTATTACTATTACTGTATCCTAATATTCCTTTATTTTACTTTATTTCCTCCATCTTATTCATAGATATAAACATGACTGAGAACTCATCACAGAGGGATAAAGAAACAGGTAAGAACTGTACAATGAAAGGCCATAGTAACATCCATGACCACATGACACAGTGTGTGGCCCCGCAACATAGGGGGCCCTGAGTTCAGAGGAGAATACTCCCTTCAGTCTGACTGTAAAGTGATTTATACAAGGAACATAGAATAGCCCAGACAGGTCTGTCAGATTGGTAGAGATGTGATTAGTGTATTATAATGCTGGATATTATAAAACATAAACTTTGGAATGTAAAATCCTCTTTATAGCTAAACTGCTGTTTACAGGTAAAGCACAGATGAGATATTTGATATATTTTAGTGGAGACAGAGAGAGATTCCACACCTGG